>NW_028122026.1:0-48698 GCF_965194805.1 Balaenoptera borealis | reverse complement strand
ACCGACAGTAACATTTTACATGGGAAGAGGATCTGTACTTGAATAGACATATATAATGTACAAACGAACCAGATTGTGTACACCTAGGACAAACAATATTCTCAGCTTTACCCCAATTAAAAAAAAATTTAAAACCAAGAAGAAATAATGAGACATATACTTATGGGGCTTTCTCCATGCACATTCCAATGTAATTTACAAACTAGGAACACGACTTCCAGAAAGGCTCTGCTGCCCTAGTACCCAGATATGGGAATGGAGATATGCTGCCTGCTTGAGGCCACTTCCCACAACAGCAGCTTTAAACCCATTGCTAAAGGTCACTAAATATTCACCAAACTTGCAGTTCGCTAAAAGACACCTGCTTTCTAAAAAAATTCTGGAGTGGAAAATCGACCAAAAATTTCAAAAGAGGGCAACCTTCCAAGAACACAATTTCAAGAGTTCTATTGTACTCCCAATTGTTTCCTTTTTTTTAACAGAAAAGAAAACGGTGGAGAAAAATGATGAGTTTTACGAATTTTCAAAGACATGCAAACCCAAATTACAAAAACCTATCAGCTCACAGCAGCCAGAAGGGCCATTAGCATAAATGCTGCAAACAATATATGCTGAAGCGATTGTGGAGAAATGCGTACCCTCGATTCTAAGGGGGGACGTGGTAAGAGCCACTAATGAAAACACAAAGAAGGTGCTTTGAAAAGGGAAACACGGTGCTACCAGTCAATCAATTACACCCACTGCTGGGCCTATCACCTGAGAAAATGAGAATCGAAAAGTCACAGCCTGGCAATCCTGCACTCCAACAATATTTACCATAGCCAACACTTGGAAGCAATGAAAATGTCCATCAACCGAGGAATGCACAAAGTAGAAGTGGTCCACGTACACAGTGGAAAAGTACTCCAATAAAAAATAAAAATTAAATGTAACAATCCAACAAAAGTAAGGAGACATCAGCTTGTGTGGGTTTGTCCGGGCACACTCCACTCTAATTTATAACCGAGAAACACCACAGGCCGCAAGGGCTTTTCCCTAGTTACCAGGGTTGGGGACATAGAAAGGCTGCCGCCCTCTGGCAGTTACCTGCAAAAGCAGCTTTAAAGCCTGTGCTAATGGTCACTTCATAGGAACAAGTACTGCAGAACTGTAAATGAAACAGGCCCTCAAAATGTCTTGAGGGAGGTAAAGGCCAAAACATTTCAAAATGTGACACATACTTAAAGAGAACACTTTGAAGAACTAAGGGGTAATCACAGCTTGAAAAATAGCAAAGGACATGCCTTAAAGCTCAATTTCAACAGATTATGTGGCACATTCGAATTCAACCACAGAGAGGTATCAGCTCACACTTGTCAGAATAACCATCAGCAAGAAAACTACAAACACTAAATGCTGAAAGTGTTGTGGAGAAATGCATACCCTCAACTTCAAAGGGGACGTAACTTGGAAAGGGCCACGAATGAGAACAGAATGGAGGTGCCTTAAAAAGGTAAACATTGAGCTACTATATGATCCAGCAGGCCCACTCCTCGACGTAAAACCTAAGAAGAGAGAATTGGAAAGACACAGGCAGGCAAATCTGCACTGCACAGTATTACAATAGCCAAGATATGGAAGTAACCAAAAAGTCCACCAACAGATGGATGGACAAAGAAGAACTCCTCCATGTACAGATGGAATATTCGCTAGTGAAAAAAATGAAACAATGCCGTTTGCAGCACCATAGATGAGTCTAGACGTAATCACGCCACGTGTAGTAAGTGAGAAAGCAAACGACACATATCCTATCATATCACTTTTAAGAGTTACTTAAAAATTGATACCAATGAAGATATTTCCACAGAGAAAGGCAATCACAGATTCATTAAAAAACTTATGGTTCACCAAATAGAAAGGGATGAGGATTGGATACATTGCCACATTGGGGTTAACAGAGATATACAAACCATGTGAAATATATAACCACCAAAGACGTACGGAAGACCAGGAGAAGACTACTCAACATTGTGTCATAACCTACATGGGAAAAGGAGGCGAGGAACAATAGATACATGTATATGTGTGAAAGAACCACATCTTGCACACCTAGAACAAACAAACCATTGTAATCATATTTACTGGGATAAAAAATAAAAAGTAAACTACAAATATGAACAAGAAGTAATGAGACATAAACTTAAAGGGCTTTTCCCTGGCACATTCCATTCTAATTTACAACCTACAACACCACTTCCATTAAGGCTCTGTTTCCCTAGTAACCAAATATGGTAAAGGGGAAATGCTGCCACCTTGTGGCCGTTTCCTGCAAGAACAGCTTTAAACTCACAGCGAATGGTCACTTAACATTCCCAAGGACTCAGGGCTGTAAAGAACACCTGCCCTAAAAAATTGTGCTGAAGGAGGGAATGGACAAAACAATTCAAAACAGGCAAATGTTTCAAGAAGAGAGTATGAAGAGTTAAGTTTTACTCACGCTCTTTTAAAAAAAAGGAAAATGGATAAAAGCTCAACCTCAGGGAGTGTTAGACCCATGCAATCTAATCTACAAAAAGTTTCAACTTACACCAGTCGACTGACCATGAGCAAAAAGTCTACAAACAATAAATGCTGAAGGGGTTTTAGGGAACTGTGTACCCTCTACCTGCTGGTGAGACGTAAAGGGGTAACAGCCAATAATGAGAACAGAAAGGAGCTGTGTTTAAAAGTAAAAATGGAGGCACCATTCAATGCAGCAGGCGCACCAATGGACCTCTCACCTGAGAAGACAAGAATCGAGAAGACACAGGCCGCAAAAGCTGCAGTGCAGCCTTATTCACAATAGCCAAGACAGTGGAGCAATCAAAATGTCCAACAACAGGTGAATGGATAAAGAAGAAGTGGTCCATGTACACAATGGAATAATAGCCATGGAAAACAATGAACCACTGCTCTCTGAGGCACCACAAATGAGTCTGGAGATAATCACGAAACATGAGGTAAGTCGGAAAGCAAAAGACCTATATTCTATGATATCACTTATAGGCGTTATCTAATAACTGACACAAAGGAACATATTTCCACAGAGAAAGACACTCACAGACTTAGAAAACAAACTATGCTCATCTAAAAGGAAAGGTGGGGGGAATGGATAAATTAAGATTAGTGTTACTATATGTATACAAACACATATTATATCCATATCTCAAAAAGACCAACCATATACCAAGGGAGGTCTGCGGAACCGACAGTAACATTTTACATGGGAAGAGGATCTGTACTTGAATAGACATATATAATGTACAAACGAACCAGATTGTGTACACCTAGGACAAACAATATTCTCAGCTTTACCCCAATTAAAAAAAAATTTAAAACCAAGAAGAAATAATGAGACATATACTTATGGGGCTTTCTCCATGCACATTCCAATGTAATTTACAAACTAGGAACACGACTTCCAGAAAGGCTCTGCTGCCCTAGTACCCAGATATGGGAATGGAGATATGCTGCCTGCTTGAGGCCACTTCCCACAACAGCAGCTTTAAACCCATTGCTAAAGGTCACTAAATATTCACCAAACTTGCAGTTCGCTAAAAGACACCTGCTTTCTAAAAAAATTCTGGAGTGGAAAATCGACCAAAAATTTCAAAAGAGGGCAACCTTCCAAGAACACAATTTCAAGAGTTCTATTGTACTCCCAATTGTTTCCTTTTTTTTAACAGAAAAGAAAACGGTGGAGAAAAATGATGAGTTTTACGAATTTTCAAAGACATGCAAACCCAAATTACAAAAACCTATCAGCTCACAGCAGCCAGAAGGGCCATTAGCATAAATGCTGCAAACAATATATGCTGAAGCGATTGTGGAGAAATGCGTACCCTCGATTCTAAGGGGGGACGTGGTAAGAGCCACTAATGAAAACACAAAGAAGGTGCTTTGAAAAGGGAAACACGGTGCTACCAGTCAATCAATTACACCCACTGCTGGGCCTATCACCTGAGAAAATGAGAATCGAAAAGTCACAGCCTGGCAATCCTGCACTCCAACAATATTTACCATAGCCAACACTTGGAAGCAATGAAAATGTCCATCAACCGAGGAATGCACAAAGTAGAAGTGGTCCACGTACACAGTGGAAAATTACTCCAATAAAAAATAAAAATTAAATGTAACAATCCAACAAAAGTAAGGAGACATCAGCTTGTGTGGGTTTGTCCGGGCACACTCCACTCTAATTTATAACCGAGAAACACCACAGGCCGCAAGGGCTTTTCCCTAGTTACCAGGGTTGGGGACATAGAAAGGCTGCCGCCCTCTGGCAGTTACCTGCAAAAGCAGCTTTAAAGCCTGTGCTAATGGTCACTTCATAGGAACAAGTACTGCAGAACTGTAAATGAAACAGGCCCTCAAAATGTCTTGAGGGAGGTAAAGGCCAAAACATTTCAAAATGTGACACATACTTAAAGAGAACACTTTGAAGAACTAAGGGGTAATCACAGCTTGAAAAATAGCAAAGGACATGCCTTAAAGCTCAATTTCAACAGATTATGTGGCACATTCGAATTCAACCACAGAGAGGTATCAGCTCACACTTGTCAGAATAACCATCAGCAAGAAAACTACAAACACTAAATGCTGAAAGTGTTGTGGAGAAATGCATACCCTCAACTTCAAAGGGGACGTAACTTGGAAAGGGCCACGAATGAGAACAGAATGGAGGTGCCTTAAAAAGGTAAACATTGAGCTACTATATGATCCAGCAGGCCCACTCCTCGACGTAAAACCTAAGAAGAGAGAATTGGAAAGACACAGGCAGGCAAATCTGCACTGCACAGTATTACAATAGCCAAGATATGGAAGTAACCAAAAAGTCCACCAACAGATGGATGGACAAAGAAGAACTCCTCCATGTACAGATGGAATATTCGCTAGTGAAAAAAATGAAACAATGCCGTTTGCAGCACCATAGATGAGTCTAGACGTAATCACGCCACGTGTAGTAAGTGAGAAAGCAAACGACACATATCCTATCATATCACTTTTAAGAGTTACTTAAAAATTGATACCAATGAAGATATTTCCACAGAGAAAGGCAATCACAGATTCATTAAAAAACTTATGGTTCACCAAATAGAAAGGGATGAGGATTGGATACATTGCCACATTGGGGTTAACAGAGATATACAAACCATGTGAAATATATAACCACCAAAGACGTACGGAAGACCAGGAGAAGACTACTCAACATTGTGTCATAACCTACATGGGAAAAGGAGGCGAGGAACAATAGATACATGTATATGTGTGAAAGAACCACATCTTGCACACCTAGAACAAACAAACCATTGTAATCATATTTACTGGGATAAAAAATAAAAAGTAAACTACAAATATGAACAAGAAGTAATGAGACATAAACTTAAAGGGCTTTTCCCTGGCACATTCCATTCTAATTTACAACCTACAACACCACTTCCATTAAGGCTCTGTTTCCCTAGTAACCAAATATGGTAAAGGGGAAATGCTGCCACCTTGTGGCCGTTTCCTGCAAGAACAGCTTTAAACTCACAGCGAATGGTCACTTAACATTCCCAAGGACTCAGGGCTGTAAAGAACACCTGCCCTAAAAAATTGTGCTGAAGGAGGGAATGGACAAAACAATTCAAAACAGGCAAATGTTTCAAGAAGAGAGTATGAAGAGTTAAGTTTTACTCACGCTCTTTTAAAAAAAAGGAAAATGGATAAAAGCTCAACCTCAGGGAGTGTTAGACCCATGCAATCTAATCTACAAAAAGTTTCAACTTACACCAGTCGACTGACCATGAGCAAAAAGTCTACAAACAATAAATGCTGAAGGGGTTTTAGGGAACTGTGTACCCTCTACCTGCTGGTGAGACGTAAAGGGGTAACAGCCAATAATGAGAACAGAAAGGAGCTGTGTTTAAAAGTAAAAATGGAGGCACCATTCAATCCAGCAGGCGCACCAATGGACCTCTCACCTGAGAAGACAAGAATCGAGAAGACACAGGCCGCAAAAGCTGCAGTGCAGCCTTATTCACAATAGCCAAGACAGTGGAGCAATCAAAATGTCCAACAACAGGTGAATGGATAAAGAAGAAGTGGTCCATGTACACAATGGAATAATAGCCATGGAAAACAATGAACCACTGCTCTCTGAGGCACCACAAATGAGTCTGGAGATAATCACGAAACATGAGGTAAGTCGGAAAGCAAAAGACCTATATTCTATGATATCACTTATAGGCGTTATCTAATAACTGACACAAAGGAACATATTTCCACAGAGAAAGACACTCACAGACTTAGAAAACAAACTATGCTCATCTAAAAGGAAAGGTGGGGGGAATGGATAAATTAAGATTAGTGTTACTATATGTATACAAACACATATTATATCCATATCTCAAAAAGACCAACCATATACCAAGGGAGGTCTGCGGAACCGACAGTAACATTTTACATGGGAAGAGGATCTGTACTTGAATAGACATATATAATGTACAAACGAACCAGATTGTGTACACCTAGGACAAACAATATTCTCAGCTTTACCCCAATTAAAAAAAATTTTAAAACCAAGAAGAAATAATGAGACATATACTTATGGGGCTTTCTCCATGCACATTCCAATGTAATTTACAAACTAGGAACACGACTTCCAGAAAGGCTCTGCTGCCCTAGTACCCAGATATGGGAATGGAGATATGCTGCCTGCTTGAGGCCACTTCCCACAACAGCAGCTTTAAACCCATTGCTAAAGGTCACTAAATATTCACCAAACTTGCAGTTCGCTAAAAGACACCTGCTTTCTAAAAAAATTCTGGAGTGGAAAATCGACCAAAAATTTCAAAAGAGGGCAACCTTCCAAGAACACAATTTCAAGAGTTCTATTGTACTCCCAATTGTTTCCTTTTTTTTAACAGAAAAGAAAACGGTGGAGAAAAATGATGAGTTTTACGAATTTTCAAAGACATGCAAACCCAAATTACAAAAACCTATCAGCTCACAGCAGCCAGAAGGGCCATTAGCATAAATGCTGCAAACAATATATGCTGAAGCGATTGTGGAGAAATGCGTACCCTCGATTCTAAGGGGGGACGTGGTAAGAGCCACTAATGAAAACACAAAGAAGGTGCTTTGAAAAGGGAAACACGGTGCTACCAGTCAATCAATTACACCCACTGCTGGGCCTATCACCTGAGAAAATGAGAATCGAAAAGTCACAGCCTGGCAATCCTGCACTCCAACAATATTTACCATAGCCAACACTTGGAAGCAATGAAAATGTCCATCAACCGAGGAATGCACAAAGTAGAAGTGGTCCACGTACACAGTGGAAAATTACTCCAATAAAAAATAAAAATTAAATGTAACAATCCAACAAAAGTAAGGAGACATCAGCTTGTGTGGGTTTGTCCGGGCACACTCCACTCTAATTTATAACCGAGAAACACCACAGGCCGCAAGGGCTTTTCCCTAGTTACCAGGGTTGGGGACATAGAAAGGCTGCCGCCCTCTGGCAGTTACCTGCAAAAGCAGCTTTAAAGCCTGTGCTAATGGTCACTTCATAGGAACAAGTACTGCAGAACTGTAAATGAAACAGGCCCTCAAAATGTCTTGAGGGAGGTAAAGGCCAAAACATTTC
The DNA here is from genome assembly GCF_965194805.1 of Balaenoptera borealis. Lineage (NCBI taxonomy): Eukaryota > Metazoa > Chordata > Mammalia > Artiodactyla > Balaenopteridae > Balaenoptera > Balaenoptera borealis. The sequence continues at coordinate 41,050 of NW_028122026.1, read as the reverse complement.
AAAATGTGACACATACTTAAAGAGAACACTTTGAAGAACTAAGGGGTAATCACAGCTTGAAAAATAGCAAAGGACATGCCTTAAAGCTCAATTTCAACAGATTATGTGGCACATTCGAATTCAACCACAGAGAGGTATCAGCTCACACTTGTCAGAATAACCATCAGCAAGAAAACTACAAACACTAAATGCTGAAAGTGTTGTGGAGAAATGCATACCCTCAACTTCAAAGGGGACGTAACTTGGAAAGGGCCACGAATGAGAACAGAATGGAGGTGCCTTAAAAAGGTAAACATTGAGCTACTATATGATCCAGCAGGCCCACTCCTCGACGTAAAACCTAAGAAGAGAGAATTGGAAAGACACAGGCAGGCAAATCTGCACTGCACAGTATTACAATAGCCAAGATATGGAAGTAACCAAAAAGTCCACCAACAGATGGATGGACAAAGAAGAACTCCTCCATGTACAGATGGAATATTCGCTAGTGAAAAAAATGAAACAATGCCGTTTGCAGCACCATAGATGAGTCTAGACGTAATCACGCCACGTGTAGTAAGTGAGAAAGCAAACGACACATATCCTATCATATCACTTTTAAGAGTTACTTAAAAATTGATACCAATGAAGATATTTCCACAGAGAAAGGCAATCACAGATTCATTAAAAAACTTATGGTTCACCAAATAGAAAGGGATGAGGATTGGATACATTGCCACATTGGGGTTAACAGAGATATACAAACCATGTGAAATATATAACCACCAAAGACGTACGGAAGACCAGGAGAAGACTACTCAACATTGTGTCATAACCTACATGGGAAAAGGAGGCGAGGAACAATAGATACATGTATATGTGTGAAAGAACCACATCTTGCACACCTAGAACAAACAAACCATTGTAATCATATTTACTGGGATAAAAAATAAAAAGTAAACTACAAATATGAACAAGAAGTAATGAGACATAAACTTAAAGGGCTTTTCCCTGGCACATTCCATTCTAATTTACAACCTACAACACCACTTCCATTAAGGCTCTGTTTCCCTAGTAACCAAATATGGTAAAGGGGAAATGCTGCCACCTTGTGGCCGTTTCCTGCAAGAACAGCTTTAAACTCACAGCGAATGGTCACTTAACATTCCCAAGGACTCAGGGCTGTAAAGAACACCTGCCCTAAAAAATTGTGCTGAAGGAGGGAATGGACAAAACAATTCAAAACAGGCAAATGTTTCAAGAAGAGAGTATGAAGAGTTAAGTTTTACTCACGCTCTTTTAAAAAAAAGGAAAATGGATAAAAGCTCAACCTCAGGGAGTGTTAGACCCATGCAATCTAATCTACAAAAAGTTTCAACTTACACCAGTCGACTGACCATGAGCAAAAAGTCTACAAACTATAAATGCTGAAGGGGTTTTAGAGAACTGTGTACCCTCTACCTGCTGGTGAGACGTGAAGGGGTAACAGCCAATAATGAGAACAGAAAGGAGCTGTGTTTAAAAGTAAAACTGCAGGCACCATTCAATGCAGCAGGCGCACCATTGGACCTCTCACCTGAGAAGACAAGAATCGAGAAGACACAGGCCGCAAAAGCTGCAGTGCAGCCTTATTCACAATAGCCAAGACAGTGGAGCAATCAAAATGTCCAACAACAGGTGAATGGATAAAGAAGAAGTGGTCCATGTACACAATGGAATAATAGCCATGGAAAACAATGAACCACTGCTCTCTGAGGCACCACAAATGAGTCTGGAGATAATCACGAAACATGAGGTAAGTCGGAAAGCAAAAGACCTATATTCTATGATATCACTTATAGGCGTTATCTAATAACTGACACAAAGGAACATATTTCCACAGAGAAAGACACTCACAGACTTAGAAAACAAACTATGCTCATCTAAAAGGAAAGGTGGGGGGAATGGATAAATTAAGATTAGTGTTACTATATGTATACAAACACATATTATATCCATATCTCAAAAAGACCAACCATATACCAAGGGAGGTCTGCGGAACCGACAGTAACATTTTACATGGGAAGAGGATCTGTACTTGAATAGACATATATAATGTACAAACGAACCAGATTGTGTACACCTAGGACAAACAATATTCTCAGCTTTACCCCAATTAAAAAAAATTTTAAAACCAAGAAGAAATAATGAGACATATACTTATGGGGCTTTCTCCATGCACATTCCAATGTAATTTACAAACTAGGAACACGACTTCCAGAAAGGCTCTGCTGCCCTAGTACCCAGATATGGGAATGGAGATATGCTGCCTGCTTGAGGCCACTTCCCACAACAGCAGCTTTAAACCCATTGCTAAAGGTCACTAAATATTCACCAAACTTGCAGTTCGCTAAAAGACACCTGCTTTCTAAAAAAATTCTGGAGTGGAAAATCGACCAAAAATTTCAAAAGAGGGCAACCTTCCAAGAACACAATTTCAAGAGTTCTATTGTACTCCCAATTGTTTCCTTTTTTTTAACAGAAAAGAAAACGGTGGAGAAAAATGATGAGTTTTACGAATTTTCAAAGACATGCAAACCCAAATTACAAAAACCTATCAGCTCACAGCAGCCAGAAGGGCCATTAGCATAAATGCTGCAAACAATATATGCTGAAGCGATTGTGGAGAAATGCGTACCCTCGATTCTAAGGGGGGACGTGGTAAGAGCCACTAATGAAAACACAAAGAAGGTGCTTTGAAAAGGGAAACACGGTGCTACCAGTCAATCAATTACACCCACTGCTGGGCCTATCACCTGAGAAAATGAGAATCGAAAAGTCACAGCCTGGCAATCCTGCACTCCAACAATATTTACCATAGCCAACACTTGGAAGCAATGAAAATGTCCATCAACCGAGGAATGCACAAAGTAGAAGTGGTCCACGTACACAGTGGAAAATTACTCCAATAAAAAATAAAAATTAAATGTAACAATCCAACAAAAGTAAGGAGACATCAGCTTGTGTGGGTTTGTCCGGGCACACTCCACTCTAATTTATAACCGAGAAACACCACAGGCCGCAAGGGCTTTTCCCTAGTTACCAGGGTTGGGGACATAGAAAGGCTGCCGCCCTCTGGCAGTTACCTGCAAAAGCAGCTTTAAAGCCTGTGCTAATGGTCACTTCATAGGAACAAGTACTGCAGAACTGTAAATGAAACAGGCCCTCAAAATGTCTTGAGGGAGGTAAAGGCCAAAACATTTCAAAATGTGACACATACTTAAAGAGAACACTTTGAAGAACTAAGGGGTAATCACAGCTTGAAAAATAGCAAAGGACATGCCTTAAAGCTCAATTTCAACAGATTATGTGGCACATTCGAATTCAACCACAGAGAGGTATCAGCTCACACTTGTCAGAATAACCATCAGCAAGAAAACTACAAACACTAAATGCTGAAGGTGTTGTGGAGAAATGCATACCCTCAACTTCAAAGGGGACGTAACTTGGAAAGGGCCACGAATGAGAACAGAATGGAGGTGCCTTAAAAAGGTAAACATTGAGCTACTATATGATCCAGCAGGCCCACTCCTCGACGTAAAACCTAAGAAGAGAGAATTGGAAAGACACAGGCAGGCAAATCTGCACTGCACAGTATTACAATAGCCAAGATATGGAAGTAACCAAAAGGTCCACCAACAGATGGATGGACAAAGAAGAACTCCTCCATGTACAGATGGAATATTCGCTAGTGAAAAAAATGAAACAATGCCGTTTGCAGCACCATAGATGAGTCTAGACGTAATCACGCCACGTGTAGTAAGTGAGAAAGCAGAAGACACATATCCTATCATATCACTTTTAAGAGTTACTTAAAAATTGATACCAATGAAGATATTTCCACAGAGAAAGGCAATCACAGATTCATTAAAAAACTTATGGTTCACCAAATAGAAAGGGATGAGGATTGGATACATTGCCACATTGGGGTTAACAGAGATATACAAACCATGTGAAATATATAACCACCAAAGACGTACGGAAGACCAGGAGAAGACTACTCAACATTGTGTCATAACCTACATGGGAAAAGGAGGCGAGGAACAATAGATACATGTATATGTGTGAAAGAACCACATCTTGCACACCTAGAACAAACAAACCATTGTAATCATATTTACTGGGATAAAAAATAAAAAGTAAACTACAAATATGAACAAGAAGTAATGAGACATAAACTTAAAGGGCTTTTCCCTGGCACATTCCATTCTAATTTACAACCTACAACACCACTTCCATTAAGGCTCTGTTTCCCTAGTAACCAAATATGGTAAAGGGGAAATGCTGCCACCTTGTGGCCGTTTCCTGCAAGAACAGCTTTAAACTCACAGCGAATGGTCACTTAACATTCCCAAGGACTCAGGGCTGTAAAGGACACCTGCCCTAAAAAATTGTGCTGAAGGAGGGAATGGACAAAACAATTCAAAACAGGCAAATGTTTCAAGAAGAGAGTATGAAGAGTTAAGTTTTACTCACGCTCTTTTAAAAAAAAGGAAAATGGATAAAAGCTCAACCTCAGGGAGTGTTAGACCCATGCAATCTAATCTACAAAAAGTTTCAACTTACACCAGTCGACTGACCATGAGCAAAAAGTCTACAAACTATAAATGCTGAAGGGGTTTTAGAGAACTGTGTACCCTCTACCTGCTGGTGAGACGTGAAGGGGTAACAGCCAATAATGAGAACAGAAAGGAGCTGTGTTTAAAAGTAAAACTGCAGGCACCATTCAATGCAGCAGGCGCACCATTGGACCTCTCACCTGAGAAGACAAGAATCGAGAAGACACAGGCCGCAAAAGCTGCAGTGCAGCCTTATTCACAATAGCCAAGACAGTGGAGCAATCAAAATGTCCAACAACAGGTGAATGGATAAAGAAGAAGTGGTCCATGTACACAATGGAATAATAGCCATGGAAAACAATGAACCACTGCTCTCTGAGGCACCACAAATGAGTCTGGAGATAATCACGAAACATGAGGTAAGTCGGAAAGCAAAAGACCTATATTCTATGATATCACTTATAGGCGTTATCTAATAACTGACACAAAGGAACATATTTCCACAGAGAAAGACACTCACAGACTTAGAAAACAAACTATGCTCATCTAAAAGGAAAGGTGGGGGGAATGGATAAATTAAGATTAGTGTTACTATATGTATACAAACACATATTATATCCATATCTCAAAAAGACCAACCATATACCAAGGGAGGTCTGCGGAACCGACAGTAACATTTTACATGGGAAGAGGATCTGTACTTGAATAGACATATATAATGTACAAACGAACCAGATTGTGTACACCTAGGACAAACAATATTCTCAGCTTTACCCCAATTAAAAAAAAATTTAAAACCAAGAAGAAATAATGAGACATATACTTATGGGGCTTTCTCCATGCACATTCCAATGTAATTTACAAACTAGGAACACGACTTCCAGAAAGGCTCTGCTGCCCTAGTACCCAGATATGGGAATGGAGATATGCTGCCTGCTTGAGGCCACTTCCCACAACAGCAGCTTTAAACCCATTGCTAAAGGTCACTAAATATTCACCAAACTTGCAGTTCGCTAAAAGACACCTGCTTTCTAAAAAAATTCTGGAGTGGAAAATCGACCAAAAATTTCAAAAGAGGGCAACCTTCCAAGAACACAATTTCAAGAGTTCTATTGTACTCCCAATTGTTTCCTTTTTTTTAACAGAAAAGAAAACGGTGGAGAAAAATGATGAGTTTTACGAATTTTCAAAGACATGCAAACCCAAATTACAAAAACCTATCAGCTCACAGCAGCCAGAAGGGCCATTAGCATAAATGCTGCAAACAATATATGCTGAAGCGATTGTGGAGAAATGCGTACCCTCGATTCTAAGGGGGGACGTGGTAAGAGCCACTAATGAAAACACAAAGAAGGTGCTTTGAAAAGGGAAACACGGTGCTACCAGTCAATCAATTACACCCACTGCTGGGCCTATCACCTGAGAAAATGAGAATCGAAAAGTCACAGCCTGGCAATCCTGCACTCCAACAATATTTACCATAGCCAACACTTGGAAGCAATGAAAATGTCCATCAACCGAGGAATGCACAAAGTAGAAGTGGTCCACGTACACAGTGGAAAATTACTCCAATAAAAAATAAAAATTAAATGTAACAATCCAACAAAAGTAAGGAGACATCAGCTTGTGTGGGTTTGTCCGGGCACACTCCACTCTAATTTATAACCGAGAAACACCACAGGCCGCAAGGGCTTTTCCCTAGTTACCAGGGTTGGGGACATAGAAAGGCTGCCGCCCTCTGGCAGTTACCTGCAAAAGCAGCTTTAAAGCCTGTGCTAATGGTCACTTCATAGGAACAAGTACTGCAGAACTGTAAATGAAACAGGCCCTCAAAATGTCTTGAGGGAGGTAAAGGCCAAAACATTTCAAAATGTGACACATACTTAAAGAGAACACTTTGAAGAACTAAGGGGTAATCACAGCTTGAAAAATAGCAAAGGACATGCCTTAAAGCTCAATTTCAACAGATTATGTGGCACATTCGAATTCAACCACAGAGAGGTATCAGCTCACACTTGTCAGAATAACCATCAGCAAGAAAACTACAAACACTAAATGCTGAAAGTGTTGTGGAGAAATGCATACCCTCAACTTCAAAGGGGACGTAACTTGGAAAGGGCCACGAATGAGAACAGAATGGAGGTGCCTTAAAAAGGTAAACATTGAGCTACTATATGATCCAGCAGGCCCACTCCTCGACGTAAAACCTAAGAAGAGAGAATTGGAAAGACACAGGCAGGCAAATCTGCACTGCACAGTATTACAATAGCCAAGATATGGAAGTAACCAAAAAGTCCACCAACAGATGGATGGACAAAGAAGAACTCCTCCATGTACAGATGGAATATTCGCTAGTGAAAAAAATGAAACAATGCCGTTTGCAGCACCATAGATGAGTCTAGACGTAATCACGCCACGTGTAGTAAGTGAGAAAGCAAACGACACATATCCTATCATATCACTTTTAAGAGTTACTTAAAAATTGATACCAATGAAGATATTTCCACAGAGAAAGGCAATCACAGATTCATTAAAAAACTTATGGTTCACCAAATAGAAAGGGATGAGGATTGGATACATTGCCACATTGGGGTTAACAGAGATATACAAACCATGTGAAATATATAACCACCAAAGACGTACGGAAGACCAGGAGAAGACTACTCAACATTGTGTCATAACCTACATGGGAAAAGGAGGCGAGGAACAATAGATACATGTATATGTGTGAAAGAACCACATCTTGCACACCTAGAACAAACAAACCATTGTAATCATATTTACTGGGATAAAAAATAAAAAGTAAACTACAAATATGAACAAGAAGTAATGAGACATAAACTTAAAGGGCTTTTCCCTGGCACATTCCATTCTAATTTACAACCTACAACACCACTTCCATTAAGGCTCTGTTTCCCTAGTAACCAAATATGGTAAAGGGGAAATGCTGCCACCTTGTGGCCGTTTCCTGCAAGAACAGCTTTAAACTCACAGCGAATGGTCACTTAACATTCCCAAGGACTCAGGGCTGTAAAGAACACCTGCCCTAAAAAATTGTGCTGAAGGAGGGAATGGACAAAACAATTCAAAACAGGCAAATGTTTCAAGAAGAGAGTATGAAGAGTTAAGTTTTACTCACGCTCTTTTAAAAAAAAGGAAAATGGATAAAAGCTCAACCTCAGGGAGTGTTAGACCCATGCAATCTAATCTACAAAAAGTTTCAACTTACACCAGTCGACTGACCATGAGCAAAAAGTCTACAAACAATAAATGCTGAAGGGGTTTTAGGGAACTGTGTACCCTCTACCTGCTGGTGAGACGTAAAGGGGTAACAGCCAATAATGAGAACAGAAAGGAGCTGTGTTTAAAAGTAAAAATGGAGGCACCATTCAATCCAGCAGGCGCACCAATGGACCTCTCACCTGAGAAGACAAGAATCGAGAAGACACAGGCCGCAAAAGCTGCAGTGCAGCCTTATTCACAATAGCCAAGACAGTGGAGCAATCAAAATGTCCAACAACAGGTGAATGGATAAAGAAGAAGTGGTCCATGTACACAATGGAATAATAGCCATGGAAAACAATGAACCACTGCTCTCTGAGGCACCACAAATGAGTCTGGAGATAATCACGAAACATGAGGTAAGTCGGAAAGCAAAAGACCTATATTCTATGATATCACTTATAGGCGTTATCTAATAACTGACACAAAGGAACATATTTCCACAGAGAAAGACACTCACAGACTTAGAAAACAAACTATGCTCATCTAAAAGGAAAGGTGGGGGGAATGGATAAATTAAGATTAGTGTTACTATATGTATACAAACACATATTATATCCATATCTCAAAAAGACCAACCATATACCAAGGGAGGTCTGCGGAACCGACAGTAACATTTTACATGGGAAGAGGATCTGTACTTGAATAGACATATATAATGTACAAACGAACCAGATTGTGTACACCTAGGACAAACAATATTCTCAGCTTTACCCCAATTAAAAAAAATTTTAAAACCAAGAAGAAATAATGAGACATATACTTATGGGGCTTTCTCCATGCACATTCCAATGTAATTTACAAACTAGGAACACGACTTCCAGAAAGGCTCTGCTGCCCTAGTACCCAGATATGGGAATGGAGATATGCTGCCTGCTTGAGGCCACTTCCCACAACAGCAGCTTTAAACCCATTGCTAAAGGTCACTAAATATTCACCAAACTTGCAGTTCGCTAAAAGACACCTGCTTTCTAAAAAAATTCTGGAGTGGAAAATCGACCAAAAATTTCAAAAGAGGGCAACCTTCCAAGAACACAATTTCAAGAGTTCTATTGTACTCCCAATTGTTTCCTTTTTTTTAACAGAAAAGAAAACGGTGGAGAAAAATGATGAGTTTTACGAATTTTCAAAGACATGCAAACCCAAATTACAAAAACCTATCAGCTCACAGCAGCCAGAAGGGCCATTAGCATAAATGCTGCAAACAATATATGCTGAAGCGATTGTGGAGAAATGCGTACCCTCGATTCTAAGGGGGGACGTGGTAAGAGCCACTAATGAAAACACAAAGAAGGTGCTTTGAAAAGGGAAACACGGTGCTACCAGTCAATCAATTACACCCACTGCTGGGCCTATCACCTGAGAAAATGAGAATCGAAAAGTCACAGCCTGGCAATCCTGCACTCCAACAATATTTACCATAGCCAACACTTGGAAGCAATGAAAATGTCCATCAACCGAGGAATGCACAAAGTAGAAGTGGTCCACGTACACAGTGGAAAAGTACTCCAATAAAAAATAAAAATTAAATGTAACAATCCAACAAAAGTAAGGAGACATCAGCTTGTGTGGGTTTGTCCGGGCACACTCCACTCTAATTTATAACCGAGAAACACCACAGGCCGCAAGGGCTTTTCCCTAGTTACCAGGGTGGGGGACATAGAAAGGCTGCCGCCCTCTGGCAGTTACCTGCAAAAGCAGCTTTAAAGCCTGTGCTAATGGTCACTTCATAGGAACAAGTACTGCAGAACTGTAAATGAAACAGGCCCTCAAAATGTCTTGAGGGAGGTAAAGGCCAAAACATTTCAAAATGTGACACATACTTAAAGAGAACACTTTGAAGAACTAAGGGGTAATCACAGCTTGAAAAATAGCAAAGGACATGCCTTAAAGCTCAATTTCAACAGATTATGTGGCACATTCGAATTCAACCACAGAGAGGTATCAGCTCACACTTGTCAGAATAACCATCAGCAAGAAAACTACAAACACTAAATGCTGAAGGTGTTGTGGAGAAATGCATACCCTCAACTTCAAAGGGGACGTAACTTGGAAAGGGCCACGAATGAGAACAGAATGGAGGTGCCTTAAAAAGGTAAACATTGAGCTACTATATGATCCAGCAGGCCCACTCCTCGACGTAAAACCTAAGAAGAGAGAATTGGAAAGACACAGGCAGGCAAATCTGCACTGCACAGTATTACAATAGCCAAGATATGGAAGTAACCAAAAAGTCCACCAACAGATGGATGGACAAAGAAGAACTCCTCCATGTACAGATGGAATATTCGCTAGTGAAAAAAATGAAACAATGCCGTTTGCAGCACCATAGATGAGTCTAGACGTAATCACGCCACGTGTAGTAAGTGAGAAAGCAAAAGGCACATATCCTATCATATCACTTTTAAGAGTTACTTAAAAATTGATACCAATGAAGATATTTCCACAGAGAAAGGCAATCACAGATTCATTAAAAAACTTATGGTTCACCAAATAGAAAGGGATGAGGATTGGATACATTGCCACATTGGGGTTAACAGAGATATACAAACCATGTGAAATATATAACCACCAAAGACGTACGGAAGACCAGGAGAAGACTACTCAACATTGTGTCATAACCTACATGGGAAAAGGAGGCGAGGAACAATAGATACATGTATATGTGTGAAAGAACCACATCTTGCACACCTAGAACAAACAAACCATTGTAATCATATTTACTGGGATAAAAAATAAAAAGTAAACTACAAATATGAACAAGAAGTAATGAGACATAAACTTAAAGGGCTTTTCCCTGGCACATTCCATTCTAATTTACAACCTACAACACCACTTCCATTAAGGCTCTGTTTCCCTAGTAACCAAATATGGTAAAGGGGAAATGCTGCCACCTTGTGGCCGTTTCCTGCAAGAACAGCTTTAAACTCACAGCGAATGGTCACTTAACATTCCCAAGGACTCAGGGCTGTAAAGAACACCTGCCCTAAAAAATTGTGCTGAAGGAGGGAATGGACAAAACAATTCAAAACAGGCAAATGTTTCAAGAAGAGAGTATGAAGAGTTAAGTTTTACTCACGCTCTTTTAAAAAAAAGGAAAATGGATAAAAGCTCAACCTCAGGGAGTGTTAGACCCATGCAATCTAATCTACAAAAAGTTTCAACTTACACCAGTCGACTGACCATGAGCAAAAAGTCTACAAACAATAAATGCTGAAGGGGTTTTAGGGAACTGTGTACCCTCTACCTGCTGGTGAGACGTAAAGGGGTAACAGCCAATAATGAGAACAGAAAGGAGCTGTGTTTAAAAGTAAAAATGGAGGCACCATTCAATCCAGCAGGCGCACCAATGGACCTCTCACCTGAGAAGACAAGAATCGAGAAGACACAGGCCGCAAAAGCTGCAGTGCAGCCTTATTCACAATAGCCAAGACAGTGGAGCAATCAAAATGTCCAACAACAGGTGAATGGATAAAGAAGAAGTGGTCCATGTACACAATGGAATAATAGCCATGGAAAACAATGAACCACTGCTCTCTGAGGCACCACAAATGAGTCTGGAGATAATCACAAAACATGAGGTAAGTCGGAAAGCAAAAGACCTATATTCTATGATATCACTTATAGGCGTTATCTAATAACTGACACAAAGGAACATATTTCCACAGAGAAAGACACTCACAGACTTAGAAAACAAACTATGCTCATCTAAAAGGAAAGGTGGGGGGAATGGATAAATTAAGATTAGTGTTACTATATGTATACAAACACATATTATATCCATATCTCAAAAAGACCAACCATATAGCAAGGGAGGTCTGCGGAACCCTCAGTAACATTTTACATGGGAAGAGGATCTGTACTTGAATAGACATATATAATGTACAAACGAACCAGATTGTGTACACCTAGGACAAACAATATTCTCAGCTTTACCCCAATTAAAAAAAATTTTAAAACCAAGAAGAAATAATGAGACATAAACTTATGGGGCTTTCTCCATGCACATTCCAATGTAATTTACAAACTAGGAACACGACTTCCAGAAAGGCTCTGCTGCCCTAGTACCCAGATATGGGAATGGAGATATGCTGCCTGCTTGAGGCCACTTCCCACAACAGCAGCTTTAAACCCATTGCTAAAGGTCACTAAATATTCACCAAACTTGCAGTTCGCTAAAAGACACCTGCTTTCTAAAAAAATTCTGGAGTGGAAAATCGACCAAAAATTTCAAAAGAGGGCAACCTTCCAAGAACACAATTTCAAGAGTTCTACTGTACTCCCAATTGTTTCCTTTTTTTTAACAGAAAAGAAAACGGTGGAGAAAAATGATGAGTTTTACGAATTTTCAAAGACATGCAAACCCAAATTACAAAAACCTATCAGCTCACAGCAGCCAGAAGGGCCATTAGCATAAATGCTGCAAACAATATATGCTGAAGCGATTGTGGAGAAATGCGTACCCTCGATTCTAAGGGGGGACGTGGTAAGAGCCACTAATGAAAACACAAAGAAGGTGCTTTGAAAAGGGAAACACGGTGCTACCAGTCAATCAATTACACCCACTGCTGGGCCTATCACCTGAGAAAATGAGAATCGAAAAGTCACAGCCTGGCAATCCTGCACTCCAACAATATTTACCATAGCCAACACTTGGAAGCAATGAAAATGTCCATCAACCGAGGAATGCACAAAGTAGAAGTGGTCCACGTACACAGTGGAAAAGTACTCCAATAAAAAATAAAAATTAAATGTAACAATCCAACAAAAGTAAGGAGACATCAGCTTGTGTGGGTTTGTCCGGGCACACTCCACTCTAATTTATAACCGAGAAACACCACAGGCCGCAAGGGCTTTTCCCTAGTTACCAGGGTGGGGGACATAGAAAGGCTGCCGCCCTCTGGCAGTTACCTGCAAAAGCAGCTTTAAAGCCTGTGCTAATGGTCACTTCATAGGAACAAGTACTGCAGAACTGTAAATGAAACAGGCCCTCAAAATGTCTTGAGGGAGGTAAAGGCCAAAACATTTCAAAATGTGACACATACTTAAAGAGAACACTTTGAAGAACTAAGGGGTAATCACAGCTTGAAAAATAGCAAAGGACATGCCTTAAAGCTCAATTTCAACAGATTATGTGGCACATTCGAATTCAACCACAGAGAGGTATCAGCTCACACTTGTCAGAATAACCATCAGCAAGAAAACTACAAACACTAAATGCTGAAGGTGTTGTGGAGAAATGCATACCCTCAACTTCAAAGGGGACGTAACTTGGAAAGGGCCACGAATGAGAACAGAATGGAGGTGCCTTAAAAAGGTAAACATTGAGCTACTATATGATCCAGCAGGCCCACTCCTCGACGTAAAACCTAAGAAGAGAGAATTGGAAAGACACAGGCAGGCAAATCTGCACTGCACAGTATTACAATAGCCAAGATATGGAAGTAACCAAAAAGTCCACCAACAGATGGATGGACAAAGAAGAACTCCTCCATGTACAGATGGAATATTCGCTAGTGAAAAAAATGAAACAATGCCGTTTGCAGCACCATAGATGAGTCTAGACGTAATCACGCCACGTGTAGTAAGTGAGAAAGCAAAAGGCACATATCCTATCATATCACTTTTAAGAGTTACTTAAAAATTGATACCAATGAAGATATTTCCACAGAGAAAGGCAATCACAGATTCATTAAAAAACTTATGGTTCACCAAATAGAAAGGGATGAGGATTGGATACATTGCCACATTGGGGTTAACAGAGATATACAAACCATGTGAAATATATAACCACCAAAGACGTACGGAAGACCAGGAGAAGACTACTCAACATTGTGTCATAACCTACATGGGAAAAGGAGGCGAGGAACAATAGATACATGTATATGTGTGAAAGAACCACATCTTGCACACCTAGAACAAACAAACCATTGTAATCATATTTACTGGGATAAAAAATAAAAAGTAAACTACAAATATGAACAAGAAGTAATGAGACATAAACTTAAAGGGCTTTTCCCTGGCACATTCCATTCTAATTTACAACCTACAACACCACTTCCATTAAGGCTCTGTTTCCCTAGTAACCAAATATGGTAAAGGGGAAATGCTGCCACCTTGTGGCCGTTTCCTGCAAGAACAGCTTTAAACTCACAGCGAATGGTCACTTAACATTCCCAAGGACTCAGGGCTGTAAAGAACACCTGCCCTAAAAAATTGTGCTGAAGGAGGGAATGGACAAAACAATTCAAAACAGGCAAATGTTTCAAGAAGAGAGTATGAAGAGTTAAGTTTTACTCACGCTCTTTTAAAAAAAAGGAAAATGGATAAAAGCTCAACCTCAGGGAGTGTTAGACCCATGCAATCTAATCTACAAAAAGTTTCAACTTACACCAGTCGACTGACCATGAGCAAAAAGTCTACAAACAATAAATGCTGAAGGGGTTTTAGGGAACTGTGTACCCTCTACCTGCTGGTGAGACGTAAAGGGGTAACAGCCAATAATGAGAACAGAAAGGAGCTGTGTTTAAAAGTAAAAATGGAGGCACCATTCAATCCAGCAGGCGCACCAATGGACCTCTCACCTGAGAAGACAAGAATCGAGAAGACACAGGCCGCAAAAGCTGCAGTGCAGCCTTATTCACAATAGCCAAGACAGTGGAGCAATCAAAATGTCCAACAACAGGTGAATGGATAAAGAAGAAGTGGTCCATGTACACAATGGAATAATAGCCATGGAAAACAATGAACCACTGCTCTCTGAGGCACCACAAATGAGTCTGGAGATAATCACAAAACATGAGGTAAGTCGGAAAGCAAAAGACCTATATTCTATGATATCACGTATAGGCGTTATCTAATAACTGACACAAAGGAACATATTTCCACAGAGAAAGACACTCACAGACTTAGAAAACAAACTATGCTCATCTAAAAGGAAAGGTGGGGGGAATGGATAAATTAAGATTAGTGTTACTATATGTATACAAACACATATTATATCCATATCTCAAAAAGACCAACCATATAGCAAGGGAGGTCTGCGGAACCCTCAGTAACATTTTACATGGGAAGAGGATCTGTACTTGAATAGACATATATAATGTACAAACGAACCAGATTGTGTACACCTAGGACAAACAATATTCTCAGCTTTACCCCAATTAAAAAAAATTTTAAAACCAAGAAGAAATAATGAGACATAAACTTATGGGGCTTTCTCCATGCACATTCCAATGTAATTTACAAACTAGGAACACGACTTCCAGAAAGGCTCTGCTGCCCTAGTACCCAGATATGGGAATGGAGATATGCTGCCTGCTTGAGGCCACTTCCCACAACAGCAGCTTTAAACCCATTGCTAAAGGTCACTAAATATTCACCAAACTTGCAGTTCGCTAAAAGACACCTGCTTTCTAAAAAAATTCTGGAGTGGAAAATCGACCAAAAATTTCAAAAGAGGGCAACCTTCCAAGAACACAATTTCAAGAGTTCTACTGTACTCCCAATTGTTTCCTTTTTTTTAACAGAAAAGAAAACGGTGGAGAAAAATGATGAGTTTTACGAATTTTCAAAGACATGCAAACCCAAATTACAAAAACCTATCAGCTCACAGCAGCCAGAAGGGCCATTAGCATAAATGCTGCAAACAATATATGCTGAAGCGATTGTGGAGAAATGCGTACCCTCGATTCTAAGGGGGACGTGGTAAGAGCCACTAATGAAAACACAAAGAAGGTGCTTTGAAAAGGGAAACACGGTGCTACCAGTCAATCAATTACACCCACTGCTGGGCCTATCACCTGAGAAAATGAGAATCGAAAAGTCACAGCCTGGCAATCCTGCACTCCAACAATATTTACCATAGCCAACACTTGGAAGCAATGAAAATGTCCATCAACCGAGGAATGCACAAAGTAGAAGTGGTCCACGTACACAGTGGAAAAGTACTCCAATAAAAAATAAAAATTAAATGTAACAATCCAACAAAAGTAAGGAGACATCAGCTTGTGTGGGTTTGTCCGGGCACACTCCACTCTAATTTATAACCGAGAAACACCACAGGCCGCAAGGGCTTTTCCCTAGTTACCAGGGTGGGGGACATAGAAAGGCTGCCGCCCTCTGGCAGTTACCTGCAAAAGCAGCTTTAAAGCCTGTGCTAATGGTCACTTCATAGGAACAAGTACTGCAGAACTGTAAATGAAACAGGCCCTCAAAATGTCTTGAGGGAGGTAAAGGCCAAAACATTTCAAAATGTGACACATACTTAAAGAGAACACTTTGAAGAACTAAGGGGTAATCACAGCTTGAAAAATAGCAAAGGACATGCCTTAAAGCTCAATTTCAACAGATTATGTGGCACATTCGAATTCAACCACAGAGAGGTATCAGCTCACACTTGTCAGAATAACCATCAGCAAGAAAACTACAAACACTAAATGCTGAAGGTGTTGTGGAGAAATGCATACCCTCAACTTCAAAGGGGACGTAACTTGGAAAGGGCCACGAATGAGAACAGAATGGAGGTGCCTTAAAAAGGTAAACATTGAGCTACTATATGATCCAGCAGGCCCACTCCTCGACGTAAAACCTAAGAAGAGAGAATTGGAAAGACACAGGCAGGCAAATCTGCACTGCACAGTATTACAATAGCCAAGATATGGAAGTAACCAAAAAGTCCACCAACAGATGGATGGACAAAGAAGAACTCCTCCATGTACAGATGGAATATTCGCTAGTGAAAAAAATGAAACAATGCCGTTTGCAGCACCATAGATGAGTCTAGACGTAATCACGCCACGTGTAGTAAGTGAGAAAGCAAAAGGCACATATCCTATCATATCACTTTTAAGAGTTACTTAAAAATTGATACCAATGAAGATATTTCCACAGAGAAAGGCAATCACAGATTCATTAAAAAACTTATGGTTCACCAAATAGAAAGGGATGAGGATTGGATACATTGCCACATTGGGGTTAACAGAGATATACAAACCATGTGAAATATATAACCACCAAAGACGTACGGAAGACCAGGAGAAGACTACTCAACATTGTGTCATAACCTACATGGGAAAAGGAGGCGAGGAACAATAGATACATGTATATGTGTGAAAGAACCACATCTTGCACACCTAGAACAAACAAACCATTGTAATCATATTTACTGGGATAAAAAATAAAAAGTAAACTACAAATATGAACAAGAAGTAATGAGACATAAACTTAAAGGGCTTTTCCCTGGCACATTCCATTCTAATTTACAACCTACAACACCACTTCCATTAAGGCTCTGTTTCCCTAGTAACCAAATATGGTAAAGGGGAAATGCTGCCACCTTGTGGCCGTTTCCTGCAAGAACAGCTTTAAACTCACAGCGAATGGTCACTTAACATTCCCAAGGACTCAGGGCTGTAAAGAACACCTGCCCTAAAAAATTGTGCTGAAGGAGGGAATGGACAAAACAATTCAAAACAGGCAAATGTTTCAAGAAGAGAGTATGAAGAGTTAAGTTTTACTCACGCTCTTTTAAAAAAAAGGAAAATGGATAAAAGCTCAACCTCAGGGAGTGTTAGACCCATGCAATCTAATCTACAAAACGTTTCAACTTACACCAGTCGACTGACCATGAGCAAAAAGTCTACAAACAATAAATGCTGAAGGGGTTTTAGGGAACTGTGTACCCTCTACCTGCTGGTGAGACGTAAAGGGGTAACAGCCAATAATGAGAACAGAAAGGAGCTGTGTTTAAAAGTAAAAATGGAGGCACCATTCAATCCAGCAGGCGCACCAATGGACCTCTCACCTGAGAAGACAAGAATCGAGAAGACACAGGCCGCAAAAGCTGCAGTGCAGCCTTATTCACAATAGCCAAGACAGTGGAGCAATCAAAATGTCCAACAACAGGTGAATGGATAAAGAAGAAGTGGTCCATGTACACAATGGAATAATAGCCATGGAAAACAATGAACCACTGCTCTCTGAGGCACCACAAATGAGTCTGGAGATAATCACAAAACATGAGGTAAGTCGGAAAGCAAAAGACCTATATTCTATGATATCACTTATAGGCGTTATCTAATAACTGACACAAAGGAACATATTTCCACAGAGAAAGACACTCACAGACTTAGAAAACAAACTATGCTCATCTAAAAGGAAAGGTGGGGGGAATGGATAAATTAAGATTAGTGTTACTATATGTATACAAACACATATTATATCCATATCTCAAAAAGACCAACCATATAGCAAGGGAGGTCTGCGGAACCCTCAGTAACATTTTACATGGGAAGAGGATCTGTACTTGAATAGACATATATAATGTACAAACGAACCAGATTGTGTACACCTAGGACAAACAATATTCTCAGCTTTACCCCAATTAAAAAAAATTTTAAAACCAAGAAGAAATAATGAGACATAAACTTATGGGGCTTTCTCCATGCACATTCCAATGTAATTTACAAACTAGGAACACGACTTCCAGAAAGGCTCTGCTGCCCTAGTACCCAGATATGGGAATGGAGATATGCTGCCTGCTTGAGGCCACTTCCCACAACAGCAGCTTTAAACCCATTGCTAAAGGTCACTAAATATTCACCAAACTTGCAGTTCGCTAAAAGACACCTGCTTTCTAAAAAAATTCTGGAGTGGAAAATCGACCAAAAATTTCAAAAGAGGGCAACCTTCCAAGAACACAATTTCAAGAGTTCTACTGTACTCCCAATTGTTTCCTTTTTTTTAACAGAAAAGAAAACGGTGGAGAAAAATGATGAGTTTTACGAATTTTCAAAGACATGCAAACCCAAATTACAAAAACCTATCAGCTCACAGCAGCCAGAAGGGCCATTAGCATAAATGCTGCAAACAATATATGCTGAAGCGATTGTGGAGAAATGCGTACCCTCGATTCTAAGGGGGGACGTGGTAAGAGCCACTAATGAAAACACAAAGAAGGTGCTTTGAAAAGGGAAACACGGTGCTACCAGTCAATCAATTACACCCACTGCTGGGCCTATCACCTGAGAAAATGAGAATCGAAAAGTCACAGCCTGGCAATCCTGCACTCCAACAATATTTACCATAGCCAACACTTGGAAGCAATGAAAATGTCCATCAACCGAGGAATGCACAAAGTAGAAGTGGTCCACGTACACAGTGGAAAAGTACTCCAATAAAAAATAAAAATTAAATGTAACAATCCAACAAAAGTAAGGAGACATCAGCTTGTGTGGGTTTGTCCGGGCACACTCCACTCTAATTTATAACCGAGAAACACCACAGGCCGCAAGGGCTTTTCCCTAGTTACCAGGGTGGGGGACATAGAAAGGCTGCCGCCCTCTGGCAGTTACCTGCAAAAGCAGCTTTAAAGCCTGTGCTAATGGTCACTTCATAGGAACAAGTACTGCAGAACTGTAAATGAAACAGGCCCTCAAAATGTCTTGAGGGAGGTAAAGGCCAAAACATTTCAAAATGTGACACATACTTAAAGAGAACACTTTGAAGAACTAAGGGGTAATCACAGCTTGAAAAATAGCAAAGGACATGCCTTAAAGCTCAATTTCAACAGATTATGTGGCACATTCGAATTCAACCACAGAGAGGTATCAGCTCACACTTGTCAGAATAACCATCAGCAAGAAAACTACAAACACTAAATGCTGAAGGTGTTGTGGAGAAATGCATACCCTCAACTTCAAAGGGGACGTAACTTGGAAAGGGCCACGAATGAGAACAGAATGGAGGTGCCTTAAAAAGGTAAACATTGAGCTACTATATGATCCAGCAGGCCCACTCCTCGACGTAAAACCTAAGAAGAGAGAATTGGAAAGACACAGGCAGGCAAATCTGCACTGCACAGTATTACAATAGCCAAGATATGGAAGTAACCAAAAAGTCCACCAACAGATGGATGGACAAAGAAGAACTCCTCCATGTACAGATGGAATATTCGCTAGTGAAAAAAATGAAACAATGCCGTTTGCAGCACCATAGATGAGTCTAGACGTAATCACGCCACGTGTAGTAAGTGAGAAAGCAAAAGGCACATATCCTATCATATCACTTTTAAGAGTTACTTAAAAATTGATACCAATGAAGATATTTCCACAGAGAAAGGCAATCACAGATTCATTAAAAAACTTATGGTTCACCAAATAGAAAGGGATGAGGATTGGATACATTGCCACATTGGGGTTAACAGAGATATACAAACCATGTGAAATATATAACCACCAAAGACGTACGGAAGACCAGGAGAAGACTACTCAACATTGTGTCATAACCTACATGGGAAAAGGAGGCGAGGAACAATAGATACATGTATATGTGTGAAAGAACCACATCTTGCACACCTAGAACAAACAAACCATTGTAATCATATTTACTGGGATAAAAAATAAAAAGTAAACTACAAATATGAACAAGAAGTAATGAGACATAAACTTAAAGGGCTTTTCCCTGGCACATTCCATTCTAATTTACAACCTACAACACCACTTCCATTAAGGCTCTGTTTCCCTAGTAACCAAATATGGTAAAGGGGAAATGCTGCCACCTTGTGGCCGTTTCCTGCAAGAACAGCTTTAAACTCACAGCGAATGGTCACTTAACATTCCCAAGGACTCAGGGCTGTAAAGAACACCTGCCCTAAAAAATTGTGCTGAAGGAGGGAATGGACAAAACAATTCAAAACAGGCAAATGTTTCAAGAAGAGAGTATGAAGAGTTAAGTTTTACTCACGCTCTTTTAAAAAAAAGGAAAATGGATAAAAGCTCAACCTCAGGGAGTGTTAGACCCATGCAATCTAATCTACAAAACGTTTCAACTTACACCAGTCGACTGACCATGAGCAAAAAGTCTACAAACAATAAATGCTGAAGGGGTTTTAGGGAACTGTGTACCCTCTACCTGCTGGTGAGACGTAAAGGGGTAACAGCCAATAATGAGAACAGAAAGGAGCTGTGTTTAAAAGTAAAAATGGAGGTACCATTCAATCCAGCAGGCGCACCAATGGACCTCTCACCTGAGAAGACAAGAATCGAGAAGACACAGGCCGCAAAAGCTGCAGTGCAGCCTTATTCACAATAGCCAAGACAGTGGAGCAATCAAAATGTCCAACAACAGGTGAATGGATAAAGAAGAAGTGGTCCATGTACACAATGGAATAATAGCCATGGAAAACAATGAACCACTGCTCTCTGAGGCACCACAAATGAGTCTGGAGATAATCACAAAACATGAGGTAAGTCGGAAAGCAAAAGACCTATATTCTATGATATCACTTATAGGCGTTATCTAATAACTGACACAAAGGAACATATTTCCACAGAGAAAGACACTCACAGACTTAGAAAACAAACTATGCTCATCTAAAAGGAAAGGTGGGGGGAATGGATAAATTAAGATTAGTGTTACTATATGTATACAAACACATATTATATCCATATCTCAAAAAGACCAACCATATAGCAAGGGAGGTCTGCGGAACCCTCAGTAACATTTTACATGGGAAGAGGATCTGTACTTGAATAGACATATATAATGTACAAACGAACCAGATTGTGTACACCTAGGACAAACAATATTCTCAGCTTTACCCCAATTAAAAAAAATTTTAAAACCAAGAAGAAATAATGAGACATAAACTTATGGGGCTTTCTCCATGCACATTCCAATGTAATTTACAAACTAGGAACACGACTTCCAGAAAGGCTCTGCTGCCCTAGTACCCAGATATGGGAATGGAGATATGCTGCCTGCTTGAGGCCACTTCCCACAACAGCAGCTTTAAACCCATTGCTAAAGGTCACTAAATATTCACCAAACTTGCAGTTCGCTAAAAGACACCTGCTTTCTAAAAAAATTCTGGAGTGGAAAATCGACCAAAAATTTCAAAAGAGGGCAACCTTCCAAGAACACAATTTCAAGAGTTCTACTGTACTCCCAATTGTTTCCTTTTTTTTAACAGAAAAGAAAACGGTGGAGAAAAATGATGAGTTTTACGAATTTTCAAAGACATGCAAACCCAAATTACAAAAACCTATCAGCTCACAGCAGCCAGAAGGGCCATTAGCATAAATGCTGCAAACAATATATGCTGAAGCGATTGTGGAGAAATGCGTACCCTCGATTCTAAGGGGGGACGTGGTAAGAGCCACTAATGAAAACACAAAGAAGGTGCTTTGAAAAGGGAAACACGGTGCTACCAGTCAATCAATTACACCCACTGCTGGGCCTATCACCTGAGAAAATGAGAATCGAAAAGTCACAGCCTGGCAATCCTGCACTCCAACAATATTTACCATAGCCAACACTTGGAAGCAATGAAAATGTCCATCAACCGAGGAATGCACAAAGTAGAAGTGGTCCACGTACACAGTGGAAAAGTACTCCAATAAAAAATAAAAATTAAATGTAACAATCCAACAAAAGTAAGGAGACATCAGCTTGTGTGGGTTTGTCCGGGCACACTCCACTCTAATTTATAACCGAGAAACACCACAGGCCGCAAGGGCTTTTCCCTAGTTACCAGGGTGGGGGACATAGAAAGGCTGCCGCCCTCTGGCAGTTACCTGCAAAAGCAGCTTTAAAGCCTGTGCTAATGGTCACTTCATAGGAACAAGTACTGCAGAACTGTAAATGAAACAGGCCCTCAAAATGTCTTGAGGGAGGTAAAGGCCAAAACATTTCAAAATGTGACACATACTTAAAGAGAACACTTTGAAGAACTAAGGGGTAATCACAGCTTGAAAAATAGCAAAGGACATGCCTTAAAGCTCAATTTCAACAGATTATGTGGCACATTCGAATTCAACCACAGAGAGGTATCAGCTCACACTTGTCAGAATAACCATCAGCAAGAAAACTACAAACACTAAATGCTGAAGGTGTTGTGGAGAAATGCATACCCTCAACTTCAAAGGGGACGTAACTTGGAAAGGGCCACGAATGAGAACAGAATGGAGGTGCCTTAAAAAGGTAAACATTGAGCTACTATATGATCCAGCAGGCCCACTCCTCGACGTAAAACCTAAGAAGAGAGAATTGGAAAGACACAGGCAGGCAAATCTGCACTGCACAGTATTACAATAGCCAAGATATGGAAGTAACCAAAAAGTCCACCAACAGATGGATGGACAAAGAAGAACTCCTCCATGTACAGATGGAATATTCGCTAGTGAAAAAAATGAAACAATGCCGTTTGCAGCACCATAGATGAGTCTAGACGTAATCACGCCACGTGTAGTAAGTGAGAAAGCAAAAGGCACATATCCTATCATATCACTTTTAAGAGTTACTTAAAAATTGATACCAATGAAGATATTTCCACAGAGAAAGGCAATCACAGATTCATTAAAAAACTTATGGTTCACCAAATAGAAAGGGATGAGGATTGGATACATTGCCACATTGGGGTTAACAGAGATATACAAACCATGTGAAATATATAACCACCAAAGACGTACGGAAGACCAGGAGAAGACTACTCAACATTGTGTCATAACCTACATGGGAAAAGGAGGCGAGGAACAATAGATACATGTATATGTGTGAAAGAACCACATCTTGCACACCTAGAACAAACAAACCATTGTAATCATATTTACTGGGATAAAAAATAAAAAGTAAACTACAAATATGAACAAGAAGTAATGAGACATAAACTTAAAGGGCTTTTCCCTGGCACATTCCATTCTAATTTACAACCTACAACACCACTTCCATTAAGGCTCTGTTTCCCTAGTAACCAAATATGGTAAAGGGGAAATGCTGCCACCTTGTGGCCGTTTCCTGCAAGAACAGCTTTAAACTCACAGCGAATGGTCACTTAACATTCCCAAGGACTCAGGGCTGTAAAGAACACCTGCCCTAAAAAATTGTGCTGAAGGAGGGAATGGACAAAACAATTCAAAACAGGCAAATGTTTCAAGAAGAGAGTATGAAGAGTTAAGTTTTACTCACGCTCTTTTAAAAAAAAGGAAAATGGATAAAAGCTCAACCTCAGGGAGTGTTAGACCCATGCAATCTAATCTACAAAACGTTTCAACTTACACCAGTCGACTGACCATGAGCAAAAAGTCTACAAACAATAAATGCTGAAGGGGTTTTAGGGAACTGTGTACCCTCTACCTGCTGGTGAGACGTAAAGGGGTAACAGCCAATAATGAGAACAGAAAGGAGCTGTGTTTAAAAGTAAAAATGGAGGTACCATTCAATCCAGCAGGCGCACCAATGGACCTCTCACCTGAGAAGACAAGAATCGAGAAGACACAGGCCGCAAAAGCTGCAGTGCAGCCTTATTCACAATAGCCAAGACAGTGGAGCAATCAAAATGTCCAACAACAGGTGAATGGATAAAGAAGAAGTGGTCCATGTACACAATGGAATAATAGCCATGGAAAACAATGAACCACTGCTCTCTGAGGCACCACAAATGAGTCTGGAGATAATCACAAAACATGAGGTAAGTCGGAAAGCAAAAGACCTATATTCTATGATATCACTTATAGGCGTTATCTAATAACTGACACAAAGGAACATATTTCCACAGAGAAAGACACTCACAGACTTAGAAAACAAACTATGCTCATCTAAAAGGAAAGGTGGGGGGAATGGATAAATTAAGATTAGTGTTACTATATGTATACAAACACATATTATATCCATATCTCAAAAAGACCAACCATATAGCAAGGGAGGTCTGCGGAACCGACAGTAACATTTTACATGGGAAGAGGATCTGTACTTGAATAGACATATATAATGTACAAACGAACCAGATTGTGTACACCTAGGACAAACAATATTCTCAGCTTTACCCCAATTAAAAACAACTTTAAAACCAAGAAGAAATAATGAGACATATACTTATGGGGCTTTCTCCATGCACATTCCAATGTAATTTACAAACTAGGAACACGACTTCCAGAAAGGCTCTGCTGCCCTAGTACCCAGATATGGGAATGGAGATATGCTGCCTGCTTGAGGCCACTTCCCACAACAGCAGCTTTAAACCCATTGCTAAAGGTCACTAAATATTCACCAAACTTGCAGTTCGCTAAAAGACACCTGCTTTCTAAAAAAATTCTGGAGTGGAAAATCGACCAAAAATTTCAAAAGAGGGCAACCTTCCAAGAACACAATTTCAAGAGTTCTACTGTACTCCCAATTGTTTCCTTTTTTTTAACAGAAAAGAAAACGGTGGAGAAAAATGATGAGTTTTACGAATTTTCAAAGACATGCAAACCCAAATTACAAAAACCTATCAGCTCACAGCAGCCAGAAGGGCCATTAGCATAAATGCTGCAAACAATATATGCTGAAGCGATTGTGGAGAAATGCGTACCCTCGATTCTAAGGGGGGACGTGGTAAGAGCCACTAATGAAAACACAAAGAAGGTGCTTTGAAAAGGGAAACACGGTGCTACCAGTCAATCAATTACACCCACTGCTGGGCCTATCACCTGAGAAAATGAGAATCGAAAAGTCACAGCCTGGCAATCCTGCACTCCAACAATATTTACCATAGCCAACACTTGGAAGCAATGAAAATGTCCATCAACCGAGGAATGCACAAAGTAGAAGTGGTCCACGTACACAGTGGAAAAGTACTCCAATAAAAAATAAAAATTAAATGTAAAAATCCAACAAAAGTAAGGAGACATCAGCTTGTGTGGGTTTGTCCGGGCACACTCCACTCTAATTTATAACCGAGAAACACCACAGGCCGCAAGGGCTTTTCCCTAGTTACCAGGGTGGGGGACATAGAAAGGCTGCCGCCCTCTGGCAGTTACCTGCAAAAGCAGCTTTAAAGCCTGTGCTAATGGTCACTTCATAGGAACAAGTACTGCAGAACTGTAAATGAAACAGGCCCTCAAAATGTCTTGAGGGAGGTAAAGGCCAAAACATTTCAAAATGTGACACATACTTAAAGAGAACACTTTGAAGAACTAAGGGGTAATCACAGCTTGAAAAATAGCAAAGGACATGCCTTAAAGCTCAATTTCAACAGATTATGTGGCACATTCGAATTCAACCACAGAGAGGTATCAGCTCACACTTGTCAGAATAACCATCAGCAAGAAAACTACAAACACTAAATGCTGAAGGTGTTGTGGAGAAATGCATACCCTCAACTTCAAAGGGGACGTAACTTGGAAAGGGCCACGAATGAGAACAGAATGGAGGTGCCTTAAAAAGGTAAACATTGAGCTACTATATGATCCAGCAGGCCCACTCCTCGACGTAAAACCTAAGAAGAGAGAATTGGAAAGACACAGGCAGGCAAATCTGCACTGCACAGTATTACAATAGCCAAGATATGGAAGTAACCAAAAAGTCCACCAACAGATGGATGGACAAAGAAGAACTCCTCCATGTACAGATGGAATATTCGCTAGTGAAAAAAATGAAACAATGCCGTTTGCAGCACCATAGATGAGTCTAGACGTAATCACGCCACGTGTAGTAAGTGAGAAAGCAAAAGGCACATATCCTATCATATCACTTTTAAGAGTTACTTAAAAATTGATACCAATGAAGATATTTCCACAGAGAAAGGCAATCACAGATTCATTAAAAAACTTATGGTTCACCAAATAGAAAGGGATGAGGATTGGATACATTGCCACATTGGGGTTAACAGAGATATACAAACCATGTGAAATATATAACCACCAAAGACGTACGGAAGACCAGGAGAAGACTACTCAACATTGTGTCATAACCTACATGGGAAAAGGAGGCGAGGAACAATAGATACATGTATATGTGTGAAAGAACCACATCTTGCACACCTAGAACAAACAAACCATTGTAATCATATTTACTGGGATAAAAAATAAAAAGTAAACTACAAATATGAACAAGAAGTAATGAGACATAAACTTAAAGGGCTTTTCCCTGGCACATTCCATTCTAATTTACA
Organism: Balaenoptera borealis; assembly: GCF_965194805.1. Classification (NCBI taxonomy): domain Eukaryota; kingdom Metazoa; phylum Chordata; class Mammalia; order Artiodactyla; family Balaenopteridae; genus Balaenoptera; species Balaenoptera borealis. The sequence continues at coordinate 14,260 of NW_028122026.1, read as the reverse complement.
ACCTACAACACCACTTCCATTAAGGCTCTGTTTCCCTAGTAACCAAATATGGTAAAGGGGAAATGCTGCCACCTTGTGGCCGTTTCCTGCAAGAACAGCTTTAAACTCACAGCGAATGGTCACTTAACATTCCCAAGGACTCAGGGCTGTAAAGAACACCTGCCCTAAAAAATTGTGCTGAAGGAGGGAATGGACAAAACAATTCAAAACAGGCAAATGTTTCAAGAAGAGAGTATGAAGAGTTAAGTTTTACTCACGCTCTTTTAAAAAAAAGGAAAATGGATAAAAGCTCAACCTCAGGGAGTGTTAGACCCATGCAATCTAATCTACAAAACGTTTCAACTTACACCAGTCGACTGACCATGAGCAAAAAGTCTACAAACAATAAATGCTGAAGGGGTTTTAGGGAACTGTGTACCCTCTACCTGCTGGTGAGACGTAAAGGGGTAACAGCCAATAATGAGAACAGAAAGGAGCTGTGTTTAAAAGTAAAAATGGAGGTACCATTCAATCCAGCAGGCGCACCAATGGACCTCTCACCTGAGAAGACAAGAATCGAGAAGACACAGGCCGCAAAAGCTGCAGTGCAGCCTTATTCACAATAGCCAAGACAGTGGAGCAATCAAAATGTCCAACAACAGGTGAATGGATAAAGAAGAAGTGGTCCATGTACACAATGGAATAATAGCCATGGAAAACAATGAACCACTGCTCTCTGAGGCACCACAAATGAGTCTGGAGATAATCACAAAACATGAGGTAAGTCGGAAAGCAAAAGACCTATATTCTATGATATCACTTATAGGCGTTATCTAATAACTGACACAAAGGAACATATTTCCACAGAGAAAGACACTCACAGACTTAGAAAACAAACTATGCTCATCTAAAAGGAAAGGTGGGGGGAATGGATAAATTAAGATTAGTGTTACTATATGTATACAAACACATATTATATCCATATCTCAAAAAGACCAACCATATAGCAAGGGAGGTCTGCGGAACCGACAGTAACATTTTACATGGGAAGAGGATCTGTACTTGAATAGACATATATAATGTACAAACGAACCAGATTGTGTACACCTAGGACAAACAATATTCTCAGCTTTACCCCAATTAAAAACAACTTTAAAACCAAGAAGAAATAATGAGACATATACTTATGGGGCTTTCTCCATGCACATTCCAATGTAATTTACAAACTAGGAACACGACTTCCAGAAAGGCTCTGCTGCCCTAGTACCCAGATATGGGAATGGAGATATGCTGCCTGCTTGAGGCCACTTCCCACAACAGCAGCTTTAAACCCATTGCTAAAGGTCACTAAATATTCACCAAACTTGCAGTTCGCTAAAAGACACCTGCTTTCTAAAAAAATTCTGGAGTGGAAAATCGACCAAAAATTTCAAAAGAGGGCAACCTTCCAAGAACACAATTTCAAGAGTTCTACTGTACTCCCAATTGTTTCCTTTTTTTTAACAGAAAAGAAAACGGTGGAGAAAAATGATGAGTTTTACGAATTTTCAAAGACATGCAAACCCAAATTACAAAAACCTATCAGCTCACAGCAGCCAGAAGGGCCATTAGCATAAATGCTGCAAACAATATATGCTGAAGCGATTGTGGAGAAATGCGTACCCTCGATTCTAAGGGGGGACGTGGTAAGAGCCACTAATGAAAACACAAAGAAGGTGCTTTGAAAAGGGAAACACGGTGCTACCAGTCAATCAATTACACCCACTGCTGGGCCTATCACCTGAGAAAATGAGAATCGAAAAGTCACAGCCTGGCAATCCTGCACTCCAACAATATTTACCATAGCCAACACTTGGAAGCAATGAAAATGTCCATCAACCGAGGAATGCACAAAGTAGAAGTGGTCCACGTACACAGTGGAAAAGTACTCCAATAAAAAATAAAAATTAAATGTAACAATCCAACAAAAGTAAGGAGACATCAGCTTGTGTGGGTTTGTCCGGGCACACTCCACTCTAATTTATAACCGAGAAACACCACAGGCCGCAAGGGCTTTTCCCTAGTTACCAGGGTGGGGGACATAGAAAGGCTGCCGCCCTCTGGCAGTTACCTGCAAAAGCAGCTTTAAAGCCTGTGCTAATGGTCACTTCATAGGAACAAGTACTGCAGAACTGTAAATGAAACAGGCCCTCAAAATGTCTTGAGGGAGGTAAAGGCCAAAACATTTCAAAATGTGACACATACTTAAAGAGAACACTTTGAAGAACTAAGGGGTAATCACAGCTTGAAAAATAGCAAAGGACATGCCTTAAAGCTCAATTTCAACAGATTATGTGGCACATTCGAATTCAACCACAGAGAGGTATCAGCTCACACTTGTCAGAATAACCATCAGCAAGAAAACTACAAACACTAAATGCTGAAGGTGTTGTGGAGAAATGCATACCCTCAACTTCAAAGGGGACGTAACTTGGAAAGGGCCACGAATGAGAACAGAATGGAGGTGCCTTAAAAAGGTAAACATTGAGCTACTATATGATCCAGCAGGCCCACTCCTCGACGTAAAACCTAAGAAGAGAGAATTGGAAAGACACAGGCAGGCAAATCTGCACTGCACAGTATTACAATAGCCAAGATATGGAAGTAACCAAAAAGTCCACCAACAGATGGATGGACAAAGAAGAACTCCTCCATGTACAGATGGAATATTCGCTAGTGAAAAAAATGAAACAATGCCGTTTGCAGCACCATAGATGAGTCTAGACGTAATCACGCCACGTGTAGTAAGTGAGAAAGCAAAAGGCACATATCCTATCATATCACTTTTAAGAGTTACTTAAAAATTGATACCAATGAAGATATTTCCACAGAGAAAGGCAATCACAGATTCATTAAAAAACTTATGGTTCACCAAATAGAAAGGGATGAGGATTGGATACATTGCCACATTGGGGTTAACAGAGATATACAAACCATGTGAAATATATAACCACCAAAGACGTACGGAAGACCAGGAGAAGACTACTCAACATTGTGTCATAACCTACATGGGAAAAGGAGGCGAGGAACAATAGATACATGTATATGTGTGAAAGAACCACATCTTGCACACCTAGAACAAACAAACCATTGTAATCATATTTACTGGGATAAAAAAATAAAAAGTAAACTACAAATATGAACAAGAAGTAATGAGACATAAACTTAAAGGGCTTTTCCCTGGCACATTCCATTCTAATTTACAACCTACAACACCACTTCCATTAAGGCTCTGTTTCCCTAGTAACCAAATATGGTAAAGGGGAAATGCTGCCACCTTGTGGCCGTTTCCTGCAAGAACAGCTTTAAACTCACAGCGAATGGTCACTTAACATTCCCAAGGACTCAGGGCTGTAAAGAACACCTGCCCTAAAAAATTGTGCTGAAGGAGGGAATGGACAAAACAATTCAAAACAGGCAAATGTTTCAAGAAGAGAGTATGAAGAGTTAAGTTTTACTCACGCTCTTTTAAAAAAAAGGAAAATGGATAAAAGCTCAACCTCAGGGAGTGTTAGACCCATGCAATCTAATCTACAAAACGTTTCAACTTACACCAGTCGACTGACCATGAGCAAAAAGTCTACAAACAATAAATGCTGAAGGGGTTTTAGGGAACTGTGTACCCTCTACCTGCTGGTGAGACGTAAAGGGGTAACAGCCAATAATGAGAACAGAAAGGAGCTGTGTTTAAAAGTAAAAATGGAGGTACCATTCAATCCAGCAGGCGCACCAATGGACCTCTCACCTGAGAAGACAAGAATCGAGAAGACACAGGCCGCAAAAGCTGCAGTGCAGCCTTATTCACAATAGCCAAGACAGTGGAGCAATCAAAATGTCCAACAACAGGTGAATGGATAAAGAAGAAGTGGTCCATGTACACAATGGAATAATAGCCATGGAAAACAATGAACCACTGCTCTCTGAGGCACCACAAATGAGTCTGGAGATAATCACAAAACATGAGGTAAGTCGGAAAGCAAAAGACCTATATTCTATGATATCACTTATAGGCGTTATCTAATAACTGACACAAAGGAACATATTTCCACAGAGAAAGACACTCACAGACTTAGAAAACAAACTATGCTCATCTAAAAGGAAAGGTGGGGGGAATGGATAAATTAAGATTAGTGTTACTATATGTATACAAACACATATTATATCCATATCTCAAAAAGACCAACCATATAGCAAGGGAGGTCTGCGGAACCCTCAGTAACATTTTACATGGGAAGAGGATCTGTACTTGAATAGACATATATAATGTACAAACGAACCAGATTGTGTACACCTAGGACAAACAATATTCTCAGCTTTACCCCAATTAAAAACAACTTTAAAACCAAGAAGAAATAATGAGACATATACTTATGGGGCTTTCTCCATGCACATTCCAATGTAATTTACAAACTAGGAACACGACTTCCAGAAAGGCTCTGCTGCCCTAGTACCCAGATATGGGAATGGAGATATGCTGCCTGCTTGAGGCCACTTCCCACAACAGCAGCTTTAAACCCATTGCTAAAGGTCACTAAATATTCACCAAACTTGCAGTTCGCTAAAAGACACCTGCTTTCTAAAAAAATTCTGGAGTGGAAAATCGACCAAAAATTTCAAAAGAGGGCAACCTTCCAAGAACACAATTTCAAGAGTTCTACTGTACTCCCAATTGTTTCCTTTTTTTTAACAGAAAAGAAAACGGTGGAGAAAAATGATGAGTTTTACGAATTTTCAAAGACATGCAAACCCAAATTACAAAAACCTATCAGCTCACAGCAGCCAGAAGGGCCATTAGCATAAATGCTGCAAACAATATATGCTGAAGCGATTGTGGAGAAATGCGTACCCTCGATTCTAAGGGGGGACGTGGTAAGAGCCACTAATGAAAACACAAAGAAGGTGCTTTGAAAAGGGAAACACGGTGCTACCAGTCAATCAATTACACCCACTGCTGGGCCTATCACCTGAGAAAATGAGAATCGAAAAGTCACAGCCTGGCAATCCTGCACTCCAACAATATTTACCATAGCCAACACTTGGAAGCAATGAAAATGTCCATCAACCGAGGAATGCACAAAGTAGAAGTGGTCCACGTACACAGTGGAAAAGTACTCCAATAAAAAATAAAAATTAAATGTAACAATCCAACAAAAGTAAGGAGACATCAGCTTGTGTGGGTTTGTCCGGGCACACTCCACTCTAATTTATAACCGAGAAACACCACAGGCCGCAAGGGCTTTTCCCTAGTTACCAGGGTGGGGGACATAGAAAGGCTGCCGCCCTCTGGCAGTTACCTGCAAAAGCAGCTTTAAAGCCTGTGCTAATGGTCACTTCATAGGAACAAGTACTGCAGAACTGTAAATGAAACAGGCCCTCAAAATGTCTTGAGGGAGGGTAAAGGCCAAAACATTTCAAAATGTGACACATACTTAAAGAGAACACTTTGAAGAACTAAGGGGAAATCACAGCTTGAAAAATAGCAAAGGACATGCCTTAAAGCTCAATTTCAACAGATTATGTGGCACATTCGAATTCAACCACAGAGAGGTATCAGCTCACACTTGTCAGAATAACCATCAGCAAGAAAACTACAAACACTAAATGCTGAAGGTGTTGTGGAGAAATGCATACCCTCAACTTCAAAGGGGACGTACTGAAAGGGCACGAATGAGAACAGAATGGAGGTGCCTTAAAAGGTAAACATTGAGCTACTATATGATCCAGCAGGCCCACTCCTCGACGTAAAACCTAAGAAGAGAGAATTGGAAAGACACAGGCAGGCAAATCTGCACTGCACAGTATTACAATAGCCAAGTATGGAAGTAACCAAAAAGTCCACCAACAGAATGGATGGACAAAGAAGAACTCCTCCATGTACAGATGGAATATTCGCTAGTGAAAAAATGAAACAATGCCGTTTGCAGCACCATAGATGAGTCTAGACGTAATCACGCCACGTGTAGTAAGTGAGAAAGCAAAAAGGCACATATCCTATCATATCACTTTTAAGAGTTACTTAAAAATTGATACCAATGAAGATATTTCCACAGAGAAAGGCAATCACAGATTCATTAAAAAACTTATGGTTCACCAAATAGAAAGGGATGAGGATTGGATACATTGCCACATTGGGGTTAACAGAGATATACAAACCATGTGAAATATATAACCACCAAAGACGTACGGAAGACCAGGAGAAGACTACTCAACATTGTGTCAAACCTACATGGGAAAAGGAGGCGAGGAACAATAGATACATGTATATGTGTGAAAGAACCACATCTTGCACACCTAGAACAAACAAACCATTGTAATCATATTTACTGGGATAAAAAAATAAAAGTAAACTACAAATATGAACAAGAAGTAATGAGACATAAACTTAAAGGCTTTTCCCTGGCACATTCCATTCTAATTTACAACCTACAACACCACTTCCATTAAGGCTCTGTTTCCCTAGTAACCAAATATGGTAAAGGGGAAATGCTGCCACCTTGTGGCCGTTTCCTGCAAGAACAGCTTTAAACTCCACAGCGAATGGTCACTTAACATTCCCAAGGACTCCAGGGCTGTAAAGAACACCTGCCCTAAAAAATTGTGCTGAAGGAGGGAATGGACAAAACAATTCAAAACAGGCAAATGTTTCAAGAAGAGAGTATGAAGAGTTAAGTTTTACTCACGCTCTTTTAAAAAAAAGGAAAATGGATAAAAGCTCAACCTCAGGGAGTGTTAGACCATGCAATCTAATCTACAAAACGTTTTCAACTTACACCAGTCGACTGACCATGAGCAAAAAGTCTACAAACAATAAATGCTGAAGGGGTTTTAGGGAACTGTGTACCCTCTACCTGCTGGTGAGACGTAAAGGGGTAACAGCCAATAATGAGAACAGAAAGGAGCTGTGTTTAAAAGTAAAAATGGAGGTACCATTCAATCCAGCAGGCGCACCAATGGACCTCTCACCTGAGAAGACAAGAATCGAGAAGACACAGGGGCAAAAAAAAGCTGCAGTGCAGCCTTATTCACAATAGCCAAGACAGTGGAGCAATCAAAATGTCCAACAACAGGTGAATGGATAAAGAAGAAGTGGGTCCATGTACACAATGGAATAATAGCCATGGAAAACAATGAACCACTGCTCTCTGAAGGCACCACAAATGAGTCTGGAGATAATCACAAAACATGAGGTAAGTCGGGAAAGCAAAAGACCTATATTCTATGATATCACTTATAGGCGTTATCTAATAACTGACACAAAGGAACATATTTCCACAGAGAAAGACACTCACAGACTTAGAAAACAAACTATGCTCATCTAAAAGGAAAGGTGGGGGGAATGGATAAATTAAGATTAGTGTTACTATATGTATACAAACACATATTATATCCATATCTCAAAAAGACCAACAATATAGCCAAGGGAGGTCTGCGGAACCTCAGTAACATTTTACATGGGAAGAGGATCTGTACTTGAATAGACATATATAATGTACAAACGAACCAGATTGTGTACACCTAGGACAAACAATATTCTCAGCTTTACCCCAATTAAAAAAAATTTAAAACCAAGAAGAAATAATGAGACATAAACTTATGGGGCTTTCTCCATGCACATTCCAATGTAATTTACAAACTAGGAACACGACTTCCAGAAAGGCTCTGCTGCCCTAGTACCCAGATATGGGAATGGAGATATGCTGCCTGCTTGAGGCCACTTCCCACAACAGCAGCTTTAAACCCATTGCTAAAGGTCACTAAATATTCACCAAACTTGCAGTTCGCTAAAAGACACCTGCTTTCTAAAAAAATTCTGGAGTGGAAAATCGACCAAAAATTTCAAAAGAGGGCAACCTTCAAGAACACAATTTCAAGAGTTCTACTGTACTCCCAATTGTTTCCTTTTTTTTAACAGAAAAGAAAACGGTGAGAAAAAATGATGAGTTTTACGAATTTTCAAAGACATGCAAACCCAAATTACAAAAACCTATCAGCTCACAGCAGCCAGAAGGGCCATTAGCATAAATGCTGCAAACAATATATGCTGAAGCGATTGTGGAGAAATGCGTACCCTCGATTCTAAGGGGGGACGTGGTAAGAGCCACTAATGAAAACACAAAGAAGGTGCTTTGAAAAGGGAAACACGGTGCTACCAGTCAATCAATTACACCCACTGCTGGGCCTATCACCTGAGAAAATGAGAATCGAAAAGTCACAGCCTGGCAATCCTGCACTCCAACAATATTACCATAGCCAACACTTGGAAGCAATGAAAAATGTCCATCAACCGAGGAATTGCACAAAGTAGAAGTGGTCCACGTACACAGTGGAAAAGTACTCCAATAAAAAATAAAAATTAAATGTAACAATCCAACAAAAGTAAGGAGACATCAGCTTGTGTGGGTTGTCCGGGCACACTCCCACTCTAATTTATAACCGAGAAACACCACAGGCCGCAAGGCTTTTCCCTAGTTACCAGGGTGGGGACATAGAAAGGCTGCCGCCCTCTGGCAGTTACCTGAAAAGCAGCTTTAAAGCCTGTGCTAATGGTCACTTCATAGGAACAAGTACTGCAGAACTGTAAATGAAACAGGCCCTCAAAATGTCTTGAGGGAGGTAAAGGCCAAAACATTTCAAATGTGACACATACTTAAAGAGAACACTTTGAAGAAACTAAGGGGTAATCACAGCTTGAAAAATAGCAAAGGACATGCCTTAAAGCTCAATTTCAACAGATTATGTGGCACATTCGAATTCAACCACAGAGAGGTATCAGCTCACACTTGTCAGAATAACCATCAGCAAGAAAACTAACAAACACTAAATGCTGAAGGTGTTGTGGAGAATGCATACCCTCAACTTCAAAGGGGACGTAACTTGGAAAGGGCCACGAATGAGAACAGAATGGAGGTGCCTTAAAAAGGTAAACATTGAGCTACTATATGATCCAGCAGGCCCACTCCTCGACGTAAACCTAAGAAGAGAGAATTGGAAAGACACAGGCAGGCAAATCTGCACTGCACAGTATTACAAATAGCCAAGATATGGAAGTAACCAAAAAGTCCACCAACAGATGGATGGACAAAGAAGAACTCCTCCATGTACAGATGGAATATTCGCTAGTGAAAAAAATGAAACAATGCCGTTTGCAGCACCATAGATGAGTCTAGACGTAATCACGCCACGTGTAGTAAGTGAGAAAGCAAAAGGCACATATCCTATCATATCACTTTTAAGAGTTACTTAAAAATTGATACCAATGAAGATATTTCCACAGAGAAAGGCAATCACAGATTCATTAAAAAACTTATGGTTCACCAAATAGAAAGGGATGAGGATTGGATACATTGCCACATTGGGGTTAACAGAGATATACAAACCATGTGAAATATATAACCACCAAAGACGTACGGAAGACCAGGAGAAGACTACTCAACATTGTGTCATAACCTACATGGGAAAAGGAGGCGAGGAAACAATAGATACATGTATATGTGTGAAAGAACCACATCTTGCACACCTAGAACAAACAAACCATTGTAATCATATTTACTGGATAAAAAAATAAAAAGTAAACTACAAATATGAACCAAGAAGTAATGAGACATAAACTTAAAGGGGCTTTTCCCTGGCACGTTCCATTCTAATTTACAACCTACAACACCACTTCCATTAAGCTCTGTTTCCCTAGTAACCAAATATGGTAAAGGGGAAATGCTGCCACCTTGTGGCCGTTTCCTGCAGAACAGCTTTAAACTCACAGCGAATGGTCACTTACATTCCCAAGGACTCAGGGCTGTAAAGAACACCTGCCCTAAAAAATTGTGCTGAAGGAGGGAATGACAAAACAATTCAAAACAGGCAAATGTTTCAAGAAGAGAGTATGAAGAGTTAAGTTTTACTCACGCTCTTTTAAAAAAAAGGAAAATGGATAAAAGCTCAACCTCAGGGAGTGTTAGACCCATGCAATCTAATCTACAAAACGTTTCAACTTACACAGTCGACTGACCATGAGCAAAAAGTCTACAAACAATAAATGCTGAAGGGGTTTTAGGGAACTGTGTACCCTCTACCTGCTGGTGAGACGTAAGGGGTAACAGCCAATAATGAGAACAGAAAGGAGCCTGTGTTTAAAAGTAAAATGGAGGGTACCATTCAATCCAGCAGGCGCACCAATGGACCTCTCACCTGAGAAGACAAGATCGAGAAGACACAGGCCGCAAAAGCTGCAGTGCAGCCTTATTCACAATAGGCCAAGACAGTGGAGCAATCAAATGTCCAACAACAGGTGAATGGATAAAGAAGAAGTGGTCCCATGTACACAATGGAATAATAGCCATGGAAAACAATGAACCACTGCTCTCTGAGGCACCACAAATGAGTCTGGAGATAATCACAAAACATGAGGTAAGTCGGAAAGCAAAAGACCTATATTCTATGATATCACTTATAGGCGTTATCTAATAACTGACACAAAGGAACATATTTCCACAGAGAAAAGACACTCACAGACTTAGAAAACCAAACTATGCTCATCTAAAAGGAAAGGTGGGGGGAATGGATAAATTAAGATTAGTGTTACTATATGTATACAAACACATATTTATATCCATATCTCAAAAAGACCAACCATATAGCAAGGGAGGTCTGCGGAACCGACAGTAACATTTTACATGGGAAGAGGATCTGTACTTGAATAGACATATAAATGTACAAACGAACCAGATTGTGTACACCTAGGACAAACAATATTCTCAGCTTTACCCCAATTAAAAACAACTTTAAAACAAGAAGAAATAATGAGACATAAACTTATGGGGCTTTCTCCATGCACATTCCAATGTAATTTACAAACTAGGAACACGACTTCCAGAAAGGCTCTGCTGCCCTAGTACCCAGATATGGGAATGGAGATATGCTGCCTGCTTGAGGCCACTTCCCACAACAGCAGCTTTAAACCCATTGCTAAAGGTCACTAAATATTCACCAAACTTGCAGTTCGCTAAAAGACACCTGCTTTCTAAAAAAATTCTGGAGTGGAAAATCGACCAAAAAATTTCAAAAGAGGGCAACCTTCCAAGAACACAATTTTCAAGAGTTCAACTGTACTCCCATTGTTTCCCTTTTTTTTAACAGAAAAGAAAACGGTGGAGAAAAATGATGAGTTTTACGATTTTCAAAGACATGCAAACCCAAATTACAAAAACCTATCAGCTCACAGCAGCCAGAAGGGCCATTAGCATAAAGCTGCAAACAATATATGCTGAAGCGATTGTGGAGAAATGCGTACCCTCGATTCTAAGGGGGGACGTGTAAGAGCCACTAATGAAAACACAAAGAAGGTGCTTTGAAAAGGGAACACGGTGCTACCAGTCAATCAATTACACCCACTGCTGGGCCTATCACCTGAGAAAATGAGAATCGAAAAGTCACAGCCTGGCAATCCTGCACTCCAACAATATTTACCATAGCCAACACTTGGAAGCAATGAAAATGTCCATCAACCGAGGAATGCACAAAGTAGAAGTGGTCCACGTACACAGTGGAAAAGTACTCCAATAAAAAATAAAAATTAAATGTAAAATCCAACAAAAGTAAGGAGACATCAGCTTGTGTGGGTTTGTCCGGGCACACTCCACTCTAATTTATAACCGAGAAACACCACAGCGCAAGGGCTTTTCCTAGTTACCAGGGTGGGGGACATAGAAAGGCTGGCCGCCCTCTGGCAGTTACCTGCAAAAGCAGCTTTAAAGCTGTGCTAATGGTCACTTCATAGGAACAAGTACTGCAGAACTGTAAATGAAACAGGCCCTCAAAATGTCTTGAGGGAGGTAAAGGCCAAACATTTCAAAATGTGACACATACTTAAAGAGAACACTTTGAATGAACTAAGGGGTAATCACAGCTTGAAAAATAGCAAAGGACATGCCTTAAAGCTCAATTTCAACAGATTATGTGGCACATTCGAATTCAACCACAGAGAGGTATCAGCTCACACTTGTCAGAATAACCATCAGCAAGAAAACTACAAACACTAAATGCTGAAGGTGTTGTGGAGAAATGCATACCCTCAACTTCAAAGGGGACGTAACTTGGAAAGGGCCACGAATGAGAACAGAATGGAGGTGCCTTAAAAAGGTAAACATTGAGCTACTATATGATCCAGCAGGCCCACTCCTCGACGTAAAACCTAGAAGAGAGAATTGGAAAGACACAGGCAGGCAAATCTGCACTGCACAGTATTACAATAGCCAAGATATGGAAGTAACCAAAAGTCCACCAACAGATGGATGGACAAAGAAGAACTCCTCCATGTACAGATGGAATATTCGCTAGTGAAAAAAATGAACAATGCCGTTTGCAGCACCATAGATGAGTCTAGACGTAATCACGCCACGTGTAGTAAGTGAGAAAGCAAAAGCGCACATATCCTATCATATCACTTTTAAGAGTTACTTAAAAATTGATACCAATGAAGATATTTCCACAAGAGAAAGGCAATCACAGATTCATTAAAAAACTTATGGGTCACCAAATAGAAAGGATGAGGATTGGATACATTGCCACATTGGGGTTAACAGAGATATACAAACCATGTGATATATATAACCACCAAAGACGTACGGAAGACCAGGAGAAGACTACTCAACATTGTGTCATAACCTACATGGGAAAAGGAGGCGAGGAACAATAGATACATGTATATGTGTGAAAGAACCACATCTTGCACACCTAGAACAAACAAACCATTGTAATCATATTTACTGGGATAAAAAAATAAAAATAAAACTACAAATATGAACAAGAAGTAATGAGACATAAACTTAAAGGGCTTTTCCCTGGCACGTTCCATTCTAATTTACAACCTACAACACCACTTCCATTAAGGCTCTGTTTCCCTAGTAACCAAATATGGTAAAGGGGAAATGCTGCCACCTTGTGCCGTTTCCTGCAAGAACAGCTTTAAACTCACAGCGAATGGTCACTTAACATTCCCAAGGACTCAGGGCTGTAAAGAACACCTGCCCTAAAAAATTGTGCTGAAGGAGGGAATGGACAAAACAATCAAACATGCAAATGTTTCAAGAAGAGAGTATGAAGAGTTAAGTTTTTACTCACGCTCTTTTAAAAAAAAGGAAAATGGATAAAAGCTCAACCTCAGGGAGTGTTAGACCCATGCAATCTAATCTACAAAACGTTTCAACTTACACCAGTCGACTGACCATGAGCAAAAAGTCTACAAACAATAAATGCTGAAGGGTTTTAGGGAACTGAGTACCCTCTACCTGCTGGTGAGACGTAAAGGGGTAACAGCCAATAATGAGAACAGAAAGGAGCTGTGTTTTAAAAGTAAAAATGGAGGTACCATTCAATCCAGCAGGCGCACCAATGGACCTCTCACCTGAGAAGACAAGAATCGAGAAGACACAGGCCGCAAAAGCTGCAGTGCAGCCTTATTCACAATAGCCAAGACAGTGGAGCAATCAAAATGTCCAACAACAGGTGAATGGATAAAGAAAGAAGTGGTCCATGTACACAATGGAATAATAGCCATGGGAAACAATGAACCACTGCTCTCTGAGGCACCACAAATGAGTCTGGAGATAATCACAAAACATGAGGTAAGTCGAAAGCAAAAGACCTATATTCTATGAATCACTTATAGGCGTTATCTAATAACTGACACAAAGGAACATATTTCCACAGAGAAAGACACTCACAGACTTAGAAAACAAACTATGCTCATCTAAAAGGAAAGGTGGGGGGAATGGATAAATTAAGATTAGTGTTACTATATGTATACAAACACATATTATATCCATATCTCAAAAAGACCAACCATATAGCAAGGGAGGTCTGCGGAACCGACAGTAACATTTTACATGGGAAGAGGATCTGTACTTGAATAGACATATATAATGTACAAACGAACCAGATTGTGTACACCTAGGACAAACAATATTCTCAGCTTTACCCCAATTAAAAACAACTTTAAAACCAAGAAGAAATAATGAGACATAAACTTATGGGGCTTTCTCCATGCACATTCCAATGTAATTACAAACTAGGAACACGACTTCCCAGAAAGCTCTGCTGCCCTAGTACCCAGATATGGGAATGGGAGATATGCTGCCTGCTTGAGGCCACTTCCACAACAGCAGCTTTAAACCCATTGCTAAAGGTCACTAAATATTCACCAAACTTGCAGTTCGCTAAAAGACACCTGCTTTCTAAAAAATTCTGG
>NW_028122027.1:0-48704 GCF_965194805.1 Balaenoptera borealis | reverse complement strand
TTACACTGGTATAAAGGTTTGAATTTTACAGTCTCTTTCCAAAGGCTCATCACATGGTGTTTCATCGGTTTAGAATAAGTTCTCTTCACTCTTTGCTTGGCTAATATCTATTAACTATTCAGGTTTCAGCTCAAGGCTCTTCTCTTAAACCTTACACCTGGAATTGTTCATGTTTTTGGCCAAAGCAAGTCATATGGCCACACTCGAGTTTAACAGGACTGGGACACATAATCTTTCATCAGGGATATAAACTGAATATTGATAAAAATTAATAGAGTGTACAACAATTAACCTTCAAGAAAACTATAAAGAAGAACAAATACATCAAGTTTCTTTGCTTCTTGTTGGAGTTATATCAACTTAGTGTGGGAACATTATGGTTTTATGCTGAGAAGAAACCTGACTATATAGGCATATATGATTTCAATGAATAAAAATGAAAACTAAACTATTACTGAAAAATTCAGTTTTCTAGAGAGAGAAAAATCTTTCAAAACAATGGCCATTGGGGGGAAACACTAATAAAAGTGCCTTTGCAGGGTGAAATTTACTATTACCTAAACTAAATAACCTGAATGCTTTACTAATGTTCAACATGCTAATGGAAATTCAAACATTCTAAATGTGACTTTCTGGTGATAATACCATTTGTATTTTTGTTTGATTCAAATCTAGTGGTGGAGATTTAAGATGTAGAAGGTAGAATCATGGCAATCCATTCCGTCCTTTATATCTGTATACAGATCTATACTTACAGAGAGAGCATATATATCGAAGGTTATTGAAAGTCACTTCTTGCAAAATCTTTGGTATCTTAAAAAAATTCTTTGCGGAAATTTGCAGACAGAGATAACTTGTCATGAAGCCCTTATTTTACTTGGAAAGATAATTATAGTCATAAGAGCATCACTATAAAGGGAAAGGAAATAACATTTTTTGAGCTTTTACTATGAACCCATGTATAAAATTCTTCAAATAACCCTAAGAAATTACACTATCATCTCCATTTTACAGCTAAGGATCATTAGGTGCTGAGAAATTAAGAACGTGCCTAAAGCCACACAAGATGGTAAATGGCAGGGCAGGGATACAACCCCAAATTTGTCTGACTCCAAAGCTCAATCTATTACCTCAATGATGATCTGGCGGCCCTTCTAAGTTCCTGAAATCAAAGTTCATCCACAGTCTCAGTTTTTGGGCTTATATATATATATATATATACACACACACATATATATTTAAAAAATATATATATATATATTTTTATTTTTGAGCAAATCTGGGCAATAATAAGGACCCAGCCTATAGGTTTACCATAAACACAATCTAAAAATTAGGGCTATTCCCTTCAGGCTCTTATTTCTCTTAGACTTAATATAAGTATCCTAAACTACTAAAAAAAATCCAATATCCTTTCCACTGGCAGAGAGGATCCCATGAAAGGGAAGATAGAAATCCATGGTTATTTTAGAAGCCCCATTAGACTACCTCAAATTCTGAATGACTACCAAGATAACTTTCAGGAGCCTAATATAGGTGAATCAAACTGCAGTTTGAGCGGGGCTAACTCCTGCAAAACATCACATGGAGGCCGCATGGTGAATGAGGATTAAGGCACTGACTCAGGAACCAGAATTCAAAAGTCTGGCTTTGGAGTATCATCAGCTATCATCAGCTGTGTGGCTTTGGACAAACAGCTTCTCTTTGCTCTGTTTTCCTCACTTGTAAGATGAAGACCATGATAGAACACATCCCCTGGGATTGTTACAAGGAGTATATGAGTTAACATTTATGACATTTATAGGGTGCTTAGGGCAATGCCTATCATCAAGGTAAGTGCTGTATTAGGTCTTGAAGAATGAACTACATTCTATTAGGTAATGCTCACTGACTCATGCATTATTTATCGAGTATCTACTATGAGCTAATCATTGTCATGTGTAACATTGGCCAAAACAGGAACGCTCAGGAGTCTCTTAGAAAGGTAATTTTTGGAAGTACCCCCTAATTGTGTTTAACAAACGTAGAATTTTTCCTTGGACAACCAATGCCTTTCATCTTTTTTTTTTTTTAAACAGAAATATGATCTCAGCTCTCAGATTATTCTAAATTGCAAGATGATTTTTCTACTCTTTCTTTTTCCCATTCTCTGTGGAGTTGGTACTCTCCAAGCATAGTGCACAGAATGTGAGGGATATGTCAGTGGATGTCATCATGAACAACAACAAAAAAGACAGAAAAGGAAACATTTACTGTTCCTCAATACTTAGCTGAGAACACAGTAACAAATTTTAGGTTTTCACTATAGTCGTCAAGTGGGTTGGCCCATCCTGACCTTGTTTTTACCAAATGAATTACTGTAATATAGAAGAAAACATTATTCTATTGATCAGGCAGTGTCAACATTGCTCTGAAGAAAATGCGCTTATGTTCTCTAAGAGAACTTATCATTTATGCCTTTTATATTTTAAATCATAATCTGAGATGGGAATATTTTCATTGTTTTTATACAAAACCCGGGTTACATTGATTAATGCAGGAAAAAGTACATTTCCCACAGAAGCAATATTAGGTTTTCTATCTAGTCCTATGTAGGACTCCATATCTAGGAAATAAAAGGACTTAAATAAATTGTTGGTAATTTTATTTCTTCTTCCAACAGAAGATTTGGCCACTGAATGAAAAAAAGTTACATGTGGAAAGTAAATGGTTGGTTGTATACATATCACTTTCTTCAGGTTGTCTTAAGTATTGGAGATGGAGGTAATGACAGAAAGGCAAAAATTCTATTTGATTAACTAAGGTCCGAGGCTATCAGGAAACATTGGATGAACACAAGTGATTCCTTTGTGCAGTCAAATGACTATTTAGAGAAATGGTGGCTTTGTACACTGATTTGATTTGCTTAGTGAGAGAACATTCTTTTTCCTTTGGTCTTCTTTTATTTTTTTCCTTCCAAACTCATCATTCAGGCTTTGCCTCTCACTGAGCCAGCAGCCCTGGATTCTGATTTGACAACACCTGCTTGCAATTTGATAATGCATCTTAGTCTCAGGATGACGGGCA
The DNA here is from genome assembly GCF_965194805.1 of Balaenoptera borealis. Classification (NCBI taxonomy): domain Eukaryota; kingdom Metazoa; phylum Chordata; class Mammalia; order Artiodactyla; family Balaenopteridae; genus Balaenoptera; species Balaenoptera borealis. Next base: position 45,638 of record NW_028122027.1, on the reverse strand, counting down.
GGAGTATTTCATGAACTCAGACTTTACTGGTATTTCCGAAAGTTATACACATACCTGCATACTGCGGCATCATTGTACTTGGATGACAACGCTTTAAAATGAGTTGGTGGCAAAGACTTATTTATTTATGTTTAGTGTTGCTTTTGTAGCCACATAAAATATTTTATTAAAACCTTCACATTTATTCTGCTACCTTCCAAAGGACGAAAGTTTCTTTGTCAGGGCAAAAATTAATGGTTTGCAATGTTTTCTGTTGAACTTTCTCCGAAGTTTGCCTTTAAAAAAGATGTAAAAGAAACTTCTCCTATAGAGCATCCTGACATCTTTATTTGTTACAATTTGTTTTCTTACTAGCCTGATATACTCCCACCACCAAGGTAAATAAGATCAGACCACAGATTGTTGTCTGGGCTGTCACTGATGGGATTCTCCAAGTTCATTCCATTATGGAAACTTGGTGAACCAGTTCAAAAAGGAAACGATGTTTTGTGACTTCAAATTTAATTTTATTTGAGAAAGGCTGTGAGATTTTTATGGTAGTGATCTTATGTATATTATCAAATTTTATAGCGTTTTGTTTGATTAAGGAAAACCAAAAACTCACCACTGACAATCTTGCACTGTCTACAGTTCAACGTGTCTTACCTTAGCAGAAAGCAAATCATTTTACATACTTATGAAAGGGGCTTATAAAACAGATGAGCAAATCAGGAATATGAGCCTAGTCTTATAACTAGTTCTTCTAAGAAACAGGAGAGAGTGAGAGTCAGGAATGATGGAAAAGAAAGGGGAAAAATGATTCATGAAGAATTTAGTTTCTTTCAGTTACAAAGCTGGGTGCTCTCATATGTGTTAAGTCAATTATTCTTCCCAGCTATCCTCTGAGGGAGAACTATTATCAGTCTGGTTTTTACAAATTAATGCCTTGAGATTAAGCTAGCTTGAATAACTTGCCCACAGTTTCCCAGCAGAAAGAATCAGAGCTCTGACGCAAATCTAAGGAGGTCTTAACTCTTAAGCCTATTCACATGATTAAAAGACTTTTACATAGAGAGAAAATCTTTCGGAAGAGTTAAGAAATTGTTTTGGGTAAAGTAAAATTCAAATGGTAGTAATGGTTAATGAAAATTAGCTTTGCTGCTTGCTCTGTGGCCTGGGACATCCTTGTTCCTATGTCAGCCCTACAGAGACCATTTAATTCTGAAAACCTCAGAGGGAGATGATTATTTACAGTGATGAAAGGCACCAGATATCCATGTAGATGGCACTGACAAATCCTGCCATATTTGGAAACCTGATGCTGAGTTCTAATCTGTGGATATTCATTGATCATTATTGATAGTTGAAGGAAAATTGAAAAGAAAAACAACCTCAATCTCTGAATTCTTTGAGATTTGGGGAAGTCCCTTTCCATGGATATACATTAAGTAGGTAGATAGATAGGTAGGTTGGTAGGTAGGTAGAGATAGAGAGATCTATTTAAATGTCTATATTTCCATAATGGGAAATTAAAGTGGAAAATATCCTCCTTTATTTTATAAGCAGGCTGCTTCAGAAGCAGGTATCTAGGGAAAATTTCTCTAATAGACTGTTTTGGGACTACCTTATAAACAAGAAAGCCAGAGCATCTTGGAGTGTCTGAGAGCGGGGCTTGGGCAGGGATTCCTGTTGTTTGGGCACGATGGGAACACTTGCAAGGCAAACTGAAGGACCCACATGCGGATTCTGCTCTGGGGTCCTTTCAGGGCATAAAGAAGAGCCTAAAAGTGTCCATCTTATGGAAACAAGATATAGCAGTATCTGTACATAGATGCACATGGTTGCATTACCTAAAAGTGACCAATTGTTCAGAGAGACAAATGAAATCTAAAACAAGCATTCTAGAAATCCTCCCTGGTTGATGGTGCAGTGGAATAACAGCAATAAAGATTCTCAAATTCTTAGGAATAACCACATTGATTTCAGCTGTAAAAATAGTAAAAATATGTTGTTAATGCTGCCAAGCCATCAGCATCTTTCCCCCCTTTAGTGCTATACTTTCCAAGACATCTTCCTCTTTTATTTGTAGTTCTCCTTCTACTTTCTTGATTTTTTTTTCAAAGTAGCCCCACATGTGCATGAGAAAGCAAATGTTTACTTGGGATGTGTTTTCTTAGCATCCTTATGGAGAAAAGGTAAGAAAAGGACATTTGTACTACAGCAGTGTGAGAAGCTGTCCTTTTCAAAAGCATTTTTGCAACGTGGCCGTTAGCTGCTGATGGAGTTGCCATGGTTATAAGAGGTCCACGGTGGGAGAAATCTTCATTTATTATGAGATTTTGACAGCAGCAGTCAGAATGCTTGACGGGGGAAAAATAAGAACAACAACATAAAAGAGGCTTGGCCATTTTAGCCACACAAAGGGTTGAGTTATAACATTAAAAAATATTCAACGATAAAGTCATGGGTGAGTTGAGTGCCAAGAAAAATCTTGCTTTTGAAATAAAATGTATTCCTGTAAACAGCAGAGGCAGAAAATGATAGTCTACTTAAGGATCAGCAAAGGAATGGCAGCAGGCGTAAACCTACTGAGTTGAATGTGATTAAATTATTTCACATAATAGTTTACAGCAGTTCTGCTGCTTTCTTCTGCATCCTCTCTCATGCAAAAATCTGGATGATTGAAGCCACAACTTTAAGAGTTACTGAACTTCATGTGTCTCTCCGTATTTTAGTATAAGGAAAAGCCTTTGTACTAAACGTACCTGAAAGCCCTGGAAATATTATTCTCACATAAAAAGTATAGTAACTCCCATTACCTGGGCCTCACTAGGCTATAGATTCACATCCTCCATGGAAAGTCTGCAATGTGCATGTTAGCATTCTTCTTTAGCCTTAGTACCAAAGTAGGAATTGGATGTTTTTTTGCCTCTTTAGAATAATAGCTGATTTCTCTTGATGGGTCAGTGTTTAGAGATGAACCACGGTTTGCCTCTAGTCTCAAAAAAGTACAAATATGTAATAAATTACGTAGCATTTATTTGCCGTTAGGGCGGGAGGAGAGAAGAGATCATGCCCTGCTGGATTCTGACGTGAACATGAACCTGCGACGTTTCTCCGTCTGCTGAGCAGAGGCGAGGCTTGTTGTAGAGTCAGTGAGCCAATGGGAATAAGGACTCTCACCGCTCAGGCTTTGGGGGATAAAAGTTGGCAGATGCTTAGAAAGAGGGCTGGCAGCGGTGGAAAGTGTACGGTTATTTCGGTGGAATAAGGGATCAGTGGGGGGATCCTGAGAGGAAGCCTGAACTTCGGGAAGGAGGCTGCGAACCGCGGGCTCAGCGCTTACGTCCATGCTGTGTCCCTGCACGACTAGAAGCTGCCATCGCCCAGGGCTCCCCTCAGAGGGCCTCATGCGCAGTCCTGGGGCATCTTCTCTGCCCTGCCCTGCCTTGTATATCTTCATCAGCAGCAAACAGGCACTCACTGTTACCAATATCTCCTCAGACTAGTTGATACTTGCCATCTCTCTCTCTCTTTTTTTAAACTTTTTATTTTATATTGTCTTATAGCTGATTTACAATGTTGTGTTAGTTTCAGGTGTACAGCAAAGTGATTCAGTTATACATATACATGTATCTATTCTTTTGCAAATTCTTTTCCCATTTAGGTTGCTACAGGGTATTGAGCAGAGTTCCCTGTGCTCTACAGTAGGTCCTTGTTGGTTATCCATTTTAAATATAGCAGTGTGTACATGTCAATCCCAAACTCCTTAACTATCCCTTCCCTCCACCCTTCCCCCCAGTAACCATACGTTCATTCTCTGAGTCTGTGAGTGGTCCTTGCTATCTCTTCTCCCTTCCCTCCTATTTGCAGATCACTTTTGGCACTCTGACATTCATCATCTTTACTGCATGGAAATTACTCTGCTGAGGGCACTAATGACTCTGTTGATGACTGAGCAGATAATTTTCAGTCGTGACCTTCTTGGCCGCTTCTCTCTTAGCCCCACTGAAGTCCCTCTCATCTAACTTGCTCCTGTGTTGTTCTCATCTATGGAGCGCCGCATAGAGGTCAGGCATACAGCTAAGTTTTTACAACAATCCACGAGGCAGGTGTAGGTCAGGAAACTGAGACGTAGAGCTCAAGAAACTTACTGAGGAGTTTCGCTCCTGGCCACACACCAATGAGTCATTTTTTGGGACCAACCGTAGGCAGTTACGAAGGCTTCACCTCGCAGGCTTCACAGAGGAAAGCCGCCCTCTCTACACCAGACCTGGTACACAGCCAATATACTGCAGTCTCTGAGAGGCGTGCAGTCAAGGGCTGAGGCCTTTCTGGCTGGCCATGCTCTTCTGCATCTCTGCCGTCGTAGCCCAGTACCCTTATTCTGACCTTCAGTGGAGACCTCCCTCCAGCTTCTCTGCTGAAACCTCCTTTTGGGGGAAGGAGGGGGCGCCCTGAAGACACTGTCCCCCACTCTGACTCACTACTCAGTGCTTTTCCACTCCTCGCCCTTTCCCCTCACCCTCTCCCCAGCTCTCAGGTCCATAAAACTGTGGAAGCCTTTTATTTGGGGACGCTTCAGCAGTAAAATGACCCAACATCTGTGCTGATCTATCCGATCCATGACTAGGGAACCCTTCCCTGTCGGAAAATGGAAGGGGGCACTGGGAGAGGGGCGGGGAGGGGAGGAAGGACCATACTTTCTTCCGTTTGGCTTCTTGCTTATACTACTGCAGTAAGTGATGTTAAAGGCTTGGCTACTTGTTACTCTCATTTTTGGCTTGTTGCTTCAACCAGCTATTTTGACACTGAGCTCCTGACACTTACTTGGTTCACAAAGTAAGGATTGGAGCTAGGATTAAAAGTCAGTCTGTTTGAGTAAAGCAATCTGAGCTCTTAACCACTCTCCAGACTGCACCAGACTTTCTGAGCAAGTTTCTGAATTACTTTCATGGGGTCCACATTCCTTGTCTGTCTTCAGTCTTGTGCACTTTCACTCTTCCTAGGAGATTTATATTTATTCTCCCCTATGAATTTCATCACCTCTTCGAAGCTGGTGACTCTTCAATCTTTATTGCCAGCTCTAATCTCTCTTCTGAGCTCAAAATGATAATTCTGACCCTTTCTGAGATATATCTGCTTGGGTGTCCCAGAGATAACTCATTCATCTATTCATTCAGTCACTCATTCATCATTCATAAATTTAATACACATTTCTTGAGTACTTCTTATCTGCCAGGCTCTGTATTAGGCCTTAGAGGTCCAAGGGGTGAATAGGAAAGTACAGTCTCTGCTGTCCTGTCACTTGCACACACACAATTTTAGAGACAGATGTTAAACATGAACATTTACTTATACGTGGGTTGAGTACCAGGAATCAAAGTGCAGAGTGCTATAGAGCACATTCAAAAGAAACCCCTAGCTCGGCTTGGTGCCTTGGAAAATGCTTCTCTGAGGAAATGTATTAGGAAATGATATTAGTAAGTGTTAACAAGAAAGGGCAGGGGAGGAGGAAAGAGTGTCCCAGGCAGCAGAAATGGTACAGAAAAGGAAAGATAACATGGTTGGAAAACAAAGATGGTGTGATTCCGGCAATACCTGGGAATCCAGAGGTCTTCTGCATTTCTGAACCTATAGGTTTTCAGTCTTGTCCCATCCTGGATCTCTAGCCCATAGATTAAAATCTACCAACAGATTCTGATATTTCATTCAGTGGATCTTTAAACCTGTTGCTGCCTAAATGCCCTCTGCTTTAGCTCTCAGACATTCTTATGGGGACCCTAGAACATCTGCAGTGATGACTTCTTCCTCCCCCACTGGAGAACTAGACCAACAACAGCTCTCATCCCTCTTATCTCCACACTGGCTCCTCTCTCAGCTTTTTCTTTCCTTTATCCACACAGTCTCTTTCCTGGTAATTACAAGGCTTTGATTAAAGGATCAAGAGACAACCCAGTATGGGCTGTAGAACAGAGAAATGACAGACAACTTTGGGTTATTTTGATGGCTTCCTAATATATATTCCATGAGTTAGGTATATAAATCTTTTCAAAAAATAATTTTTTATTATAAAACATCTGATACCTACAAAAGAATATGTGTTACATATATTTAAGTTAAAAAGCATAATGTGTAGCCACCTATAAACCTACCACCCAATATGAAAATTATAGGCCATCAAATCATGATCTTAGTTCTGTAAGGGAGGTTGGCTACCCCGTCTAGCATTCCTTCCCATGGCAGAGATGGTCTTTACTTTGCCTCCGGAAGACTGCTGTCCAGCATCTGCTTGAACATTTTACCCGGCGAACATGGCTTCTTGCAAATAGCATGGGGGGTGTGTTAAAGCCAGGGATATCTCTCCTTTATGAATATTACAGAAGTTTGAAAACAAAGTGAGTTTGGATGATAGCCAAACTTCTGTGGGACCCATTTTGGTTCTTTTAAATATATACCATGTCTTCATTATTCACATTTCAACAGTAATTTTCTTTCTTTTTTTTTTTTTTTACTGCTTGAAACTGCCATTAGCAAGGAGACTAATTCTAGTGGAGGGACGGTTTATCTGTTGACAGAGAGTCTTGGAAGTGGTGGTACTAAGTTCTTTAAAATGGATTCTCCCTTCAAAGACATAAATCAAATCACAGACATTGTGAAGAGGGTGATCTGCCTTTAATTGGTTGCCAGTCTTTTATTTTAGTTGGTATAATAAAAATTGAGGGCTTCCCTGGTGGCGCAGTGGTTAAGAATCCGGCTGCCATTGCAGGGGACACGGGTTCAATCCCTGGCCCGGGAAGATCCCACATGCCGCGGAACAACTAATTCCATGTGCCACAACTACTGAGCCTGAGCTCTAGAGCCCGCGAGCCACAACTACTGAGCCTGCGTGCCACAACTATTGAAGCCCGCATGCCTAGAGCCCAAGCTCTGCAACAAGAGAAGCCACGACAATGAGAAGCCCGTGCACCGCAATGAAGAGTAGCCCCCGCTCTCTGCAGCTAGAGAAAGCCTGCATACAGCAATGAAGACCCAACACAGCCAAAAATAAAAACAAATAAATAAATAAATTTATTTAAAAAGTTGAGAAGATTCTATAGTCTATGATTGCTAGAGACAAGTTTTGTGTCTTGTTCAACTAGGAATCCTTGGTATTTCAGAGAGTGCTTGACACATAGAAGGCAGGTATTAAACATTTGCTGTTGTTACATTGATTGACTAGCCAAACTACTGAATTTACTCAGAGCAACCATGCAGAGTAGATACCACTATTACCCCATTTTACAGAGGAAGGAATTGAAGCATCAAAGACTTGGTAAGATCAACAGCTCACCAGCAGTGGAGTTGGAATTTGAAACTATGCATCCTGACTTCAGAACTGGGGACTAAAACTATCTCCTTTATTATACCTGAATATTTGGCAATTGTTAACCTAGACTTTCCTGAAATATAAAAATTTTTAGTGCATAGTGATTACTGCCAGATAGCCCAGTAACCAAGTTCCAACCATCCAATGCAGAGAATTTAAGTTTATGAAAAATGTCTTCAATTTTTATTGATACTTCAATCCATACATTACCTAACTTATAAATTTTTTTGGTACAATCTGTCCCTTTAACTGTGCTAAGTTTAAGAGCTACATGAATCATTTTTGTTAGGTTCAGAAATACCACCACAACTTGTAAAACATATTGAGAAAGACTTCTAAAATATACACTATACAGTTTAAGACTCCACAAAGTTTAACTGTCATCAATCATTGAAAACAAAGTCTTTGGTTTCTTGTAAGACTCCATTGAATAATGGAGTGTAATAGCAATGATCTGAATTTTTTAAAAATGGAGAATAATAAAGGATCTGAAGTCTGCTTTACTGGCAAATCTCAGGATGCAAACATTACGTCTTGTGTTCACCCTGTAAATCCCACAGACAGTTCACTGGGAGGAAAGACACGATGACTTTGCTCTTGCTATGGTCTGTAAACACAAAGCACTCGAGGAGGCCTATAAACCCATCAAAGGTATCATTTATCTCGGCAGCTGTAGAGATGTTTGAGGTAACTTACGTTTAAGCGAAACTCTGTGTCTTAAGAGATTATTATGAAGTGGTTAAACTTTTCTCTTTTTTGCCCTTTTGACTTTGAGCAACAAAGAATGGTCAGGTTTGGATGATTCTTAGGTGACTAAGCATGAGAGGGTTTGCAGTTTGTCTCCTGCAGGCACAGTCCGTTTAATGAGGTCAGTCTGTGAAGAGTCCAGATGCCTAATGCCAACGTACCCTAAGTCCTCAGCACAGCGCCTGATGCACAGAAAGTGTCCAGCAACTGTCTGTGGCCATTTCCCTCTCTTGTTCTGTATTTACTTCCTGGCAATTTCACTAATTATTATTCTATTCAGAGGATGAGCAGAGGAAATAAAAGGAGGTAAAATGAAATGAGCAAATTATACAGTCCTTTAGCAAGTTTGGTCTAAAATTTTGGCAGGGGATGAGATTAAGATAAGGTTTTTGGACCATGTAAAGACTTGACTGATACAAATCATTGTTCCCTATCCTCATTAGTACTGCACCAAAAGTTGACTGAGTCTGCCTATTATTTAGGATAAGATAGAGATCTACTACTAGGGAATGAACTGCCTGCAATGGAAAATTCTTTCATGTGTTCTTTTGTCTTCTTCTTGCAGTTATTTTTGCTGGGTTCTAACTCTCCAAACCAACTACTGGACTTTGTTCCTTTGTATCCTTAAAATCAAATGCTATACTCAGAAGCAGGGTAGACCTCCTTCTAAGAAATTTGGTCTTTAATGATCCCATGGTAAAACAGACTTCACCAAAGAATAACGTGTGGTAGTAGGAAGTCAAACATGTAGTTTGGCGAATAGAGACAGCAGCTGAGACCAGGGAGAGAAATCTACAGTTTCGAATGAAGCAGAGAAAGAGCAGCTGAGAGTGAATGGCAAACATCAGGGAGCCAATCAGTCTAGGCAGGAATGCTCAGGAATAGATGAATTTTTCTGCCTGCTGGACCTAACTGCCCATGGCATACTGAACGATGTCTCTGGGTTAGTAACCCGGCTTCTGTGCATCTTATCCAGATTATTAGAGCCAGGTGGAGGGTGGCCCAGCTAATATTGGTTTGTAGGTCTAGTGATGCATGGATATGACATCATCATTATTATTACTTGTGTTGTTAAATGTGGGGTGAAACTATAAGTTTCATGGTAAATCTTAAGACTGATTTACCATGGATTTACCTATGCATCTGACTGATACTTCATAATTTTTCACTGTCTGAAGATATATAATAACACTGCCTTGTGAGTGAAAATTGCCCTACTGCTGTGAATGGAGAATGAAAATCCAAAATACCATAATAGATCTGATACGGTCAAGGAAAAAATATTTGTTTTATTTATAGAAAGACTAGGCTTTAGAGAATTCAGCAGTCTTTCACATTTAAGGAAACAAATCCGTTGGATTAAAATAAATTCTACCATTGTCTTTTGGTTTTATTCTAACCCAAGACTAGGAAAAATAACCTTGCATTTGCTTAATCCATATACATTTGCATCAATTCTTCTGTTCCTCTATTCAAATTTAGAAGATTGAGTTAAGTAGGTTCAACCCAATGTCAATAGAATTTAGCTAGATCTATAGGGAGGAAAATAAACCGTAAACATTCTTGTCTCTTTTAGGTGCTTATGTTAATCTAAAATATTTGCAATGTATTATCAAGGTTAAACTTCTGGGAAAGAAAAATATTACATAACTGAATGGAATTGTCACATTTTCTTCAACCTTATATAAATATTATCATCCAAAGGCTTTCAAAGAATTTTTATATTTCCTCATTTAAGCTTCCATGATCAGCAATGATTTATCCTTAGCACAAGGTCAATTTGATGCACGAAAAGCTTGGGTAATCGTGTATGAATTTTTAATTAAGAGTTATGCATGGGGCTGAGAATAGATTCATAGAATTTGAGAACCAGAAAGGATGTCAGTCAGATGGAGATATTAGAGAGATTAAGTGACTTGACCACTGTTTTACAGCTGGTTATTAAAGGTAGAACCTGTGTCCTGACTTCCAGTTTTGTGTTTTATCCTCTGTACTGCACTGACTCCTATAAATCTATTTTTAAAAATTCAGTCCATGACTCTTACCAGTTGTCTTAGTTTTTCTTGGTTGACTATGAGGCATGGATTGAAACTAAGATTTCTGTGTGGAATTTCAAAATATGTCTAATCAATATTTATTGAGTACCTACTCTGTACCAGGTACTGTTCTAAGTGCTTTGAAAGAATAAACAAACAAAAGAGAAAAAGTCTCTGCCCTCATGAAACTCAGAATAAAATTAAAGCAAACTATACCATCCAGGGAGATATCCTGGGCTTTCCTTAAAATGCATCAACTTAAGATTTTTGACCATTAAATTACCGGAACTTTGCTTGAGCATGGAGTATTGCTTCATTGCTTTTTATTCAGAATGGCTATTCTCAGAGGTCTGTTTGAGTAGTTTTTTAACTGATAGAGAACCATTGGTAGACTGCTAGAATGTCTCTCTTCCTTCTCCACATCCAAACATGACGGAAAATGTCATTTTTGTCTCCATAACTTTATTCATGAAGGTTTCCCCCTGGAAATACATACAGATGCACACATACAAGCATGCATCTATATGTACTTTATTTTGAAATCTTCCAGAAGTTTTACATGGGTCAACTACAAAGTACTATGCTTCTGAAATACTTTGTATTCTGTTTTAACAACCGTCATATTCTTTCTTATATTGAAGAGTCCCTTGCATATATATCTGTCTCTTACTCTATAATTATAACTCCCTCAAAATAGCAAGTAGCAATGCCCAGAATGTTCTCATTGAATTATGATTGAATTGCTTTAACCCTTAAACTGACCTCCATTCTAACAATCAAAATAACTGGGACTCTTTATCCCAGAACTTGATTCTATAAAAGACATAAGTCACCTTTTCAGAGATAGTTACTGGCCAAAATTTATAATTGGAATAAGGAGACAAAACACCGATAAAGTATATAATTATGTTGCTCTTAAGTATATATATTTGTGAATATAAATAGAAATAGACACATAAAAATAAAGAAATGTGTCAGGAAGGTAGGAAAATGGTAGACTTTTTTTCATTCAAATTTCTTTTAACACTACAGCAAATACATTTTTTAAAAAGACAGTGTAACTGTGCTTAAACAACGCTCACAAGGGGAATGTAAGGGCTCTGAATATTCAGTTTCAATTCTTCACTAGTCAATTATTCTAAAAAACCTATTACAGCGTCAATACAGGCATCAGGGAAGAAGTCATTCCTATTACATCATTAACCCCAAAGATATTTACCACTGAAAGTGACAATAAGAGACCAACTTAAAAAACTCAAACTGGGAAAATATACCTCCTCTTACCTTCCCATAAAGTCCCAACAGGATAAGAATGAAAAAAGAACCAGTATTGTAATTTAATTAGTTATTTTTGTATCTGTATCCAATATGGCAAAAACAGAATGAATAGAAAAAAAAGCTTCCCAATTTAATTAGACTTTTCAAAGGAAGAGGTAGGAAGAACTGACTCTGCAAAGCAGAGCTTACAAAGAAGACTCACTGAATAGTTAGCAGGAAATCTTTTAATTATTGAAGTTGATAAAGCACTTTGTAAAGGATCCTTTATCTAGTTGAGACTGAATAATTTTCACTGCATACTTCTTAAGTATCGATAAAAAGAACTTCAGTTTTATTTTGACCCGAACCAGGTTTTATTAGTCATAATCTAAAGGAAAAAAATTACATTGATCCTGCAATCTTTTTGTTGAATACATTTATAAAGTTCCATTGTGTATATGTAAATTCCTTTTGAATAACAGATTTTAAATTCATATTGAAATTGAAGAGAAATTCAGTAGATATAAGGCAAGGTAGAAAGTCTAGGATTAGAGAAAGAGGGAAAGCTATACTAATATTTAAGTATGTACTTGGTTTTAAAAGGTGAAAGTATTCATACATGTTTTAAGTAGTGTCTGTCTATTTTAAGGAGATAACATTTAAAAGCTGCATTGAGTATGACCAGCATAAAACTGATACTATTATTATAATTATTGTTTTTTTTACCCAGTGTTGTTTAAGTGCGTAATACATTCAGTTGACAGTGGTGCTGAAATATTTAATTATGTGTCTGGAATATGTGGAGTGATTTTTTTCAGAGATTACAGCATAGCCACAGCTGACCCACAGGAACATTTCTGACTTCTGGCTTCAATTGTGTTTTGGCTCTGCAATGATAATTCAATTTTACTAAATAATTATTTTAGAAATATCCCACAAAGCTCAGCATAGCTCTTTTCCCCATCATTTCCTTATTGCTTCTCCCGAATGCATGTGTGTGTGTCCACAAAGTTCTTTTTCTCTTGCCTACATGTTTATGTACACATACTTACTCCTGTACTCTTGTATATGCACACGTAAATAACTCCAGGTATACAGAATTATGTACTGTATGCAAATGAGCACATATTTAAGAAGTAAGAAGGTTGAAAAGATGGCAAAGTACATGGATACCAATATAGATTGAGGATTCAGTATTAAAATAGATACATGGAGAAAATGGAATTGTGTGAAAAATGTAGAGAAAGAACAGGAGTGAGTTAAATGAGAGCTTTAAATGGGAAGCTTTGATCTGAGTGAATTGGGACTGTTCACCAGATTTCCTCTTGAGCTTTGTATAGTAAAACGGAGTGAATCTCTCGTCTAAGGTATGCCTTTTTCTAATGGGGGGCTCTATCTAAAATAGCACCCTTCTTGTCACTATCCCATTACCCTGCTTATTTTTATTACTAGCTAACACTATAAAACATGGCCATTTTATTTCTTTTATAATGTACCTCTCTGGGACAATATAAGCCTCATCAATGCAGGGATTTTTGCACGCCTTTTTTTCACCATTTTGTCCACACCGCTTAGAACAATGACTGGGAAATAGCAGGCACTCATTCACTATTTGTTGACTGACTGAATTAATAAATAAATACATTCCACATCTGAAAGTTTGGTTTTATTTTATTTTAAAGTTTGGTAAGGTTACAAAGGCCACCTCAACTCACCAGTTATTTTTAAAAAGGCAGGAAATGAAAAAGAAGCAGCACTCTCTAGGAGAAGATTAAAAACGTCCAAAATTGACAGCTCAGAATTCCAGAAACCTTAATGTACTCTAGGCTAGAATGGTGAGCAACCGGTTCGGAGATGAACTTATATTCTTTATTGAAAAGGAAAGATTAATGCATACTCTATTCCAACTCTAAAGAAATAATACCCCCAGAATCATGAGAGAATCCTTATCTAGCTGGAAAAACTTTCCCAATTTTCCCTAAGTTTGACTCATTTGATTCTATTAGAAGGCTGACTACTGATTTCTAGAAACCAAGGGGTCAAAAAAACTCTTGAATTAATGAAAGAGGTGCATTTACAGTTATGTAAATGTAGATACATTGGTTAGGTGGGAGGCAGGGGACACGCTGCTCAGGTCACAGCGTTTACATACCTTACTGACTTGCATACCTATGGTATTTCTCATCTCTTTTCAAGTTGGGGTGAAAGGGCTAGTTATATGAATGGCAGCCTTTAAGAAAAAGTCAAATATTTATACTGAGGGCTTTTTTTTAAAATAATGTCAAGTATTTATAATAAAATCCTTTAAATTAACAAGTTACATATGAGATATCCTCATACACATGTAAAATACTCACTGAATCACTGGTTAAATGGGAAAAATGAGAAACAAAAATTGGGAGCAGCCTGGCTGAGTAAGTTGTGGTACATTCATACAATGGAATATTGTGTAATTGTGAAAAAGTGAGGAAACTCTTTATATATTGACATGGCCAATGTCTGAGGCACATTTTTAATTGAAAGGGCAAAACGCAAGGTGGTTTTGTTAAGTAAAAAGAGGATGGGGGGGCTTCCCTGGTGGTGCAGTGGTTGAGAATCTGCCTGCCAATGCAGGGGACACGGGTTCGAGCCCTGGTCTGGGAAGATCCCACATGCCGCGGAGCAACTGGGCCCGTGAGCCACAACTACTGAGCCTGCGCGTCTGGAGCCTGTGCTCCGCAACAAGAGAGGCCGCGACAGTGAGAGGCCCGCGCACCGCGATGAAGAGTGGCCCCCGCTGGCCACAACTAGAGAAAGCCCTCGCACAGAAACGAAGACCCAACACAGCCATAAATAAATAAATAAATAAATAAATAAATAAATAAATAAATAATAAAAAAAAGAGGATGGGAAGGTCATACAGACGCAATTCCTGGTGTGTGCATAAACTACCTCTTGAAAAATCCCAGAAAACTGGTACCATTGATGGCTCTTTGAAGACTGGGTCTTATTTCTCACTATACAATATATCCTTTCATATCTTCGGAGTGTCACAACATGTGACTGTATTATCTATTCAACATTAAAAAAAATTTTTTAATTGAAAGTGAAGAAAGGGCAAATCCTATTACATATGGTTCATTTGATTACATATGGCTCATTTCATGAGAAAACCACAAGGCTGGCTAGGAATCCCAAGTACCACTGTGCTACTTGCAGATGGGGAAATATACCCAGAGGGTTCATGTTCTCCAACATGGAGACACAACCAATCGATGACAGACACCCAAATAGTACTCTCTCTCAAAGTCCACACAGCCAACGAACACGTGCTCACCCTCACGCTGTAGCACCTACTACAAAGCTCTGAATGGGGTAGAACTCAATTGGTCCAGTTAAGGATCAAACCAGGGATTACCTCATCACTCATCCATGCCACTTGCAAGAGAACAGGACCAATGGATGGAATAAGAAAGGAGGGAGCCCCCCTCCAAAATAAATTGTTCATATTGATAATTGTTTATGTTTCATAAAGAAACATAGATGGTGTGTAGTCACGCCGTCCTGACTTGTGGTTTGGCCACCTGAAAGTCTTCAAAACCAGTGTTTCTCAAACTTCATTGTGTGTTCTGGGGATGCAGCCCTGGGGATTTGATAAAATGCAGATTCTAACTCAGCAGGTCTGCGGTGAGGTCCAAGATTCTGTCTCTCTACCAAGCTCGCAGGTGGTGCCTGTTTTGCTGGTCAAGACCACACTTTGAGTGTAATTCTAGAACCACACTGGCTAATAGGGGCACCACTAGCCACATGTGGCAGACAGTTTATTCAGGATCACATAAATATTGGAAAATTTATGGTTATTTTCAGTCTTATTAAAAACTTGAGGTGCCAGAAATCAGTGCAACTTTAATCTCACAGATTACTGAAATGAAATTTGTTTATGTGTTCATTGAACACACCTATAGTCACTTATTCTGAGCTAGGTACCATGTTGGAACTGAGGTTATAGTTTTAAGTAAGAGATGGTTTATATCTTCATGAAGTTTATAGTTTTGGAGAGTGGACAGGGTGAAACTAGAAATTAAACAAATAATTAAATGAATAATCAATCATTTAAAATCACTTTGAGTTCTAAGAAGGAGAATTATAGGGTGTTATTGCACATAAAAGTGGGATATAACTCAGTAGGAATGGTCAAGAAATTCTGTGAATGACATTTAAGTGGACATACAATCCGTACTTTAAAAAAGTAACCATGATGACAGGATAATTTGTTATTCACATGGAAAAAAACTTAAATTGGATCACTATCTCACACCATACTTAAAAATAGATTCTACAGAGATTAAAGATCAATAGAAATGAGAATATTTGGAAGAAATATTTAAGATAGGGTAGGATTTCAGACACAAGTAGAAACCATAAAGGAAAAGATTGATAAATTCAATGAAAGAAATGACAATAAAATTAGAACTTCTGTGCATGAAAAGATAATCTCAAAGAGTGAAGAGTTAAACCACAAAATGGTGGAAGATATTTGCAACACACACACACATACAACAACAACAACAACAAAGGAATGGTATCTCTAAAATATGAAAAGAATTCTCTTATTTAGTAAGAAATAGG
The DNA here is from genome assembly GCF_965194805.1 of Balaenoptera borealis. Lineage (NCBI taxonomy): Eukaryota > Metazoa > Chordata > Mammalia > Artiodactyla > Balaenopteridae > Balaenoptera > Balaenoptera borealis. The sequence continues at coordinate 29,642 of NW_028122027.1, read as the reverse complement.
CAAGTAATCCAGTATGAAATTGGGTAAGGAAATTAACAAGCAATTAATGATAGAGAAAATCCAAATTGAAAACTAACATATGAAAATATGCTCCATCTAAGAAAAAACCAAACTAAAAATCACAATGAGAAATCTTTTCACTTCCATTTCACTTAACACAAATTAAAAAGTGTGATAGTAGTGATGTTAGTGAGTATTTATGGTTTTTTCTTTACCCCCTTTAGTTCTTTTTTCACTTCCTCAGGACAGTTTTCTCTGATCTATTTAAAGATTCATCTCTCATTCTATCAGTCTCTATCCTTCTTTCTTGCTTTATTTTTATCTACAGTACTTCTCCCATTTGACATACTATGTATTTTATTTATTTCTTTAATACCCATATTTGTTTTTTAAAATTTTTATTTTATATTAGAGTACAGTTGATGAACAATGTTGTGTTAGTTTCACGTGTACAGCAAAGTGATTCAGTTATACATATACATGTATCTATTCTTTTTCAAATTCTTTTCCCATTTAGGTTATTACAGAGTATTGAGCAGAGTTCCCTGTGCTCTACAGTAGATCCTTGTTGGTTATCTATTTTAAATACAGCAGTGTGTACATGTCAGTCCCAAACTCTTTAATATTCATATTTGAATGCAAGCTCCACTTAGCAGAAAGTTTTATATATTCGGTTTATTGCCATATGCTCAGTGTCTGGAATCCTTGCTTGGGTGCACAATATCAAAGAGCAATTTACTTCCATAGCCACTGGGGCAGTATCTCTTGATAGGCTTTGGGAAGCTATTTGCCCAAAATGTTGAAGATATGCCTGCCATGAACTCAGACTTTTCAATTCAAGTATATTCTCTCAGATAAACTCTTATACTCTTGCCAAAGGACATATGTACAATAATGTTCATTTCAGCATTATGGTAATAGCAAAAAGTTGGAAGCAATACAAGCACCCATCAATAAAATAATAAGCACATTTTTATGCACTCCTATATTGGAATACTACAGAGCTGTTAACGTAAATGGACTAGATCTACCTATATATCAACATGGATATATTTCAAAAACATCATGTTGAGAGTAATTTACAAGTTGCACAACTGTGTATACAGTTTGGTACCAATTTGCAAAGGCACAATATATTGTTTATGAATATATTAATAAATAGTGCATGTTTATAAATACGCATGGCTATGAAAAGCACCAAATTCAGCATAGAAGTTACCTCTAGGGAGAGAAAGGAGAATAGGATTCATGTAGGACTACAGTTAAGGCTTTTTATTTACAATGTTTGATTTCTTAAGCAGGCTGCTGAGTACATGGGCTTTTGTTATTTGATGCTCTCCACTTTTTGGATAGATCTGATAAATATATATGAGGTAGCGTCAACAGGATTTGGCAATGGATGGGTAGGTGAATGAGATTTAAATATTCTAATTAATTCAAATTTAGGGAAACTAAATAGATAAATATTCAATTTAATAATTACTATGGAAAATAATTATATGTTTTATAAAATAACTGAATACAGGATTCCTTCAAATCTAGGCATCTTTGGTGTATAGAATCTATTCACAAGAAGTTTATTTATAACAGTTCAATTACGTTGAGTAGGATACACCTAGAGTTAAAACTTTTGAAATGTTTACATTATTGATATTCATTTGGAGAAATAAGAATCAATTTAATAATAAAATGTCTAATATAGCATCATTGTGGCAGGGAATGACTGCTCTTTGGGAATACTCTAATAAAGTTAGTTAATGAATGCCATATAGAAGTTGCTTACAGCTAGAACTATAAGACCAAATTTTATGTCAGACTGCTTAATGCACTTCTAAATATAGGTTTCCTTTGTAAAATATAGATTAATAAAATGTCTTACACTTGCAGAGTCTTATACATTTTTAAAACAGTACCCATTGAGGAATTTTTCTTAAGGACTTGTAAAGAGAAAAAAGTTAATAATCTTGAACTTAACAAAATGGCATATCTTTTCTGTGTTAACAATAACATAAATTGTAATAATCATCATAGATCAAATTCCCACATTCTTTAACTAAGTCAGAAAATATAAAATTGCTTTCTAAGCATTACTTGCTCTAATATAGAAAGTGAGTTCCTGGGATATACTGATTTTTATAAAAGGAATCAGTCTGAAATGACTCCTTTGGTGCATTTTTAGCAATTGTTTTTCTAGCATGCATTCTACAGGGTTTATAATTCTTTTTCCCCAGACACAAATAATTTCAAGGAAGTTTTCATGGAAGTCAGTTTTAACTCTCCTCCAGATAGCACGGTAAGCTTTAGCTCTAAGACCATTCATACTCTTTCAGAAATAAAGTTCTTGATTTCAAATCATTCCTTTTCCAAGTTTCCCAGTAGATGGAAGTAGAGAAGGAATGTCATATGATTGCTCAACATAGCAAGGAATAAAATATATTTGATACCAATCAAATTACTTTTTACTCCTTATTCTTCTAAGCATGCATAGACTGAAGGAAGAAGCTTCTTTCACTGGGGATAAGTCTATATCTAAATGTCAAAAACGATAACTCTCTGTGAAGTTTGCTTATGAAGAATTTGCTATGGTTCATTTTCCAGTGACACCTTCATATTCAGTGGTGTCTGCCTTTTGGAGCAGCAATCCAGGATCAATTCATCTTGGCATTCAAAGGAGAAGGAAACAAAGCAAGAGAAAGAATTGGTAGCTTCACAAGAGCAAATGGAGTCACTCGAAGATGAAACAGATTCATTATGGGGCACCCCCACAATCCCCTTCCAAACCGCCCTTCCTACCCTCATCTCAAGCAGCAGGCACCGCTGCACTGTCAGTACAAACACTGATCACCCACAGGAATACAAAACAGCCTTAATGCCTCATTTGCTGAAGCAGCAAGACTATTTCGTATCCTTAGATCATGCGCTGAACCCTTAGATAAAGTTGCCTGGGGGCGCGGACCCAGGGGTGAGGAAAAGAAGAGAGGAATTGCTTCAAAAATATTTTCTTCCTAGAATTACCTCCTTTTTAAACTATAATCAAGCCCTTAAAAAGACATCGTTAATGTACCCTGGAGAATGAGTGACAAAGCAGGGAATGAGCTACTCTTTGTGACTGTAGCTGTGTCATTCACAAATTACAATAGCCATCTTTCTTATTCAGAAGTTCTCTAAGGTGATTTTTTTAAATGACAATTGCGTTAATTAAAATGTTGAAGACTGAATTCTTCATAGTGAAACTGAAATTGCTGAAGAGATTATTAATGAATAATTACAGAAAAGTCCTTTCAGCGTTAGGACGAGTTTTATTTGTATATGTCAATGAAGCTATGTATATTATGGTTTATATGTAGAATTTTCTCCACTTTCCTGTCTAGGAAAGTCCAGGAAAAACCCACTAGATATTAGAGTAATTCATAATGTCATACACTTAGAGAACTGAAAGTTATCCAAATGTAAAGTGAGACATTAGGGAATTATAATCAGAGCACAGACTTTAAACTACCTTTGAATAATTTTTAAAAGAAATAGTAGGGCTTCCCTGGTGGCGCAGTGGTTGAGAATCTGCCTGCCAATGCAGGGGACACGGGTTCGAGCCCTGGTATGGGAAGATCCCACATGCCGCGGAGCAACTAGGCCCGTGAGCCACAACTACTGAGCCTGCGCGTCTGGAGCCTGCGCTCCGCAACGAGAGAGGCCACGACAGTGAAAGGCCCGCGCACTGCAATGAAGAGTGGTCCCCGCTCGCCACAACTAGAGAAAGCCCTCGCACAGAAACGAAGACCTAACACAGCCAAAAATAAATAAATAAATAAATAAATTAAAAAAAAAAAAAAAAAAAAAAAAAAAAAAAAAAAAAAAGAAATAGTATACTTAACCCTGCTGATTTTCTAGAGTCTTGCTGCTGAAAAATCTCTTGTCTTCCACTGTGTTATAAACTTCTGCCTGACACATTGAATCCAGTTGAATAAGGACTTATATCCAGAAAGTCATTGAATCTGAGTTAGTTAGAAGTCTAGGTTCCGAATACATGCATCACACTTCAGAATGCTTGTCTGGATGATATTGAAATACTGGAGTCCTGGTTCACGAGGTTTTGTACCATATCAAAAGAGAGAAAATTTGAATGTTATGTAATGCCTTGAACTTTACATCGTAAATTATGACCAGTAATATGGAAAAAAATTATTTGAATAAAACACAAGAGCCTTCTTTAGCTCTTTAGCTTTTCTATTCCAGGACTCTACTTCTCAAAATGAGGGTTCTCTCACCTTCAGAATCATACCACCACACAGCTAAAGACAGCACTATGAAGGGCTTAGAAAAATCTGGGTTTTAATTTTCCCTTCTTCAACTGACCAGCTATGTGACATTTGGGCAAGCTACTTGGCCATTTTGAACTTCAGGTTTTCATTTTCAAAATATAGACAGTAATATCTTGTGGGACTCTCCTGATGAATCAATGTCCAGCATAGTTCTGGCATAAGAAACATGCAGCACCTGTGTCCTTCTCACAATTTCAGTCTTTAAGAAACTTTAAGAGAACATATACTTCACCCTCCTTAAAGGTAGCAATACCTTAATTAACCCATTAAAAAAGGGTTACATTAAGGTTAACAGTTTTGACATGTCCAAATTGTGCCTTAGGTGTTGAATTGTTTTTATTTCACCAAAGCTACTGAACACATTCCAAATGCTTTACTTGCACCTTCTTTGACTTAGACACCCCTCTCTCTCTGTATATATATTTTAAAAAGATAATTCTCTTCTTAAAGAGAATTTCTTTAAATTTCTTGCAATACTTGCAAGTGTTTATTGCAGTATTTCTTCGGATAGACTATTTCTTCATTGGTGCTGCATTAATATTAATACATGTCAATAAAACAGTAACAGATATTGACAAGATGATAATAGTAAAGTGTTGACAAATGGATAAGCTAATACTTACATGAGAGTCACTCTACTTATCACTTTCTCATATAATTTTCATAACAACCACTAAAAGCAAGAGTTGTTATGGTCACTTATTTGCAAGTGAGGGAACTTCCTAGGAAGTTCCTAGGAACTTCCCTTAAGTCACACAGTAAGTGGTAGAAGTAGGACTTGAATCCAGGTTTGCCTGCCACTAAAGTATTTGCTTTTAACAAATCATATCATCTTACTTCTGCTGAACAGAATTCTCTTAGAGGACAGTTATAAACGTGACCCTTAAATAACCCGGTGATGAATAGTTTTGAAGTCAGACTAACACAGACTTCTTTAAACTTTAAACAAAAAGCTTAAAATGAAAACCTTTGAAACTTAGGTTATTCCTAATGAAGTTGAAATTTACTACAATGTAACATTACAACATTTTATAATGTTAGCTTATCATTAATTAGTCTTTAAGCATAATTTTGCTTTTTTAATAGACCTATTTCAGAACCTAAAAACCAAAGTGCCTTTGTCTTTAATGAAACTTCTGTTCAAGTTATCACTTCAGTTAGCACATTGCACTCTTGTGAATAGAACCAGAACCCACATTGACTTTCACATATGTATTTTCATATTCTTATTATATAAATAATAAATATATATGAGAGTCTCTCCTGTTTTTCTCAGACACTGTGGATAAGTGTGGTTTATTAAATCCCACAGAGACAAGCTGCTGTATTGGTCTGTTAAATGTTGTTATAAGTCAGTTAATCTTGTACATGCTTGTTAGTTACATGTACTAATTTACTGTATTGATGGGTTATTAGTATAAATATCAAATGTAACAGAATAAGACAAACATGCATATGAAAGTGATTCCAATAATCATTTTGAAGGAGGTGAAATGATCCATATAGTAGTTTATAAAGGCATCTGGCGAAAAATTGAAAAGTGAACATGAAACATTTGACTAATTGCTTTTCTTGGGATATGTATCAATACAGGAAAATCATAATTAAGAGTTTTAAAAGTACAGTGACCAAAAATACTTTGTAAACTTTTATAGTAAGCATAGTTCTAATATGAGTAGAACCCAGAAAATTTTTAGATAGAAAATAAAGAAAGAATGGTGTTTCTTTTTGAAGTAATCGAGTCACATACTATAGCATTTGTCACTATATCTTCCCCTTGATGGTAAGTTAAAATATGGATGGTAACTGAATTCTGGCCTGGAAGAAATCCACCTTGACTTCTAATGAAAGCACTTAAGTGCAAAATGAACTCAATAGAGCAAACCCCTGAAGTCTCAAGTGAACGTGACAGTCATTTGCCATGTCTGTCTTTTGACACTAGATTATCAACTGAGTTCTTAAACTTGATATGTAGCCTACAAACTCTCTGTTTCTTGTTCATAAGAAACAGGATGATGAACCTATCAATCTGCATTCTTCAACCATAATGCATGAAGGATTTTGATTGACAGCCAGCAAACAAATCAACTTTTCAGAAAAGAATTGTTTCTCACCACTTATAGAAACAAATGTTTACTCTAATTCAGTCATGCAATCCTAAAAATGTTAGAAGTACTTGTACTCACTTTCATTAAAATGATCACATTAAAATCTTTGTCTCCAAATTCCGTAAACCCAGAGTACTTCAAATATCCAAAGTGGAGCTGCTGATGATTTATAAAACCATTGAACAGTCCTAAGATTCATATCTTCATTTCCTTACAATAATGTTAGTGTTTTTTGAATAATGTAATGCTTAGAAAGAATAAGGTACAGTGGGTTAGTGAAATCTGAGTTCTTTCTTCAAAAGTCCATTCTTGAATAATAACTGTAGTGTGGAGAGCATTGCGTCTGCATGATCTTTGTATAAGCCTGTGAAGTCATATTTACACACAATTAAAATGCTATAATTTAGTATATGATATATGTTTGCAATAAAAGTAAAATTTGGGGGTTATAGAAGAGGGAGTGATTAATGGGAACAGAAAAAGCTTTGTGGCTAAAACTGACATTTTGAAGAGGATCTCAGAAGATGTTGAGGGCATTTTGACAGGGGATATGGGGGACAGCTGCACTTTTACTTTCAAATTTGATATGAAAAGTGGACGTGGAATTTGGAAGTTATTTGAAAGGTTTCACTAACATTTTAAGACAATCTCAAAGATTTTAGCCTTATTCGTTCTTTTATGTCAGTGTCAGTTCAGTTTTATTCATTGCTGTAAATGCCAAGAAAGGAGAAAGTTTCAAGAAGTAACAAATCCTGCAGCAATGTCAAACAGCATGAGTACTACAAAGACAGCATTGGGTGAGACAATTAGGAAGTCCTTTCTGTTTTTGCAGAGAGAAGTTTTAGAAGTGTTAGTAGTGGTGAAGTTGATTATTGAGAGTGGATGGAACTGAATGTGAAATGAGGAAATGGAGACAGCTGATGCAGAAGTGGAAAGGTAGTTTCAGAGAGATACCAAGATAAGTAAAGGAAAGAAATGAAGAGATGCAGTGTTGGAAGAGGGCAAATATCAGGGTCAGCTGAGGTAAAGAATGAATGTTGTAAAATAGTGAAAGATGTGGTCAGCGTCTAATCTCAAATAGGTTATACTCCATAATTTTGGGGAAAATCTGGAATATGTTGCCCGACTCATTCATTATTTCTGAAGTACAACTATCCTAGTGGTCAAAGAACAATTGGTTAGACATAAAGGTATTTAATTATAATTTGGCTTTATTACCTCACAGTTGGCAGAGTAAAAAGACAGTACGTATTTGCATTTCCTCACACAGTATTGTCTAAGATATTTTACAGCTAAAATTTTTGGAAGAAGGCTCAGAGCCCTTGCAGGAGTTTTATGAAATAGCCAAATTACCTCCTTGCTCCCTTTCTGAGCTCTGAAAATAACAGCGCATTTCCAAATAATTTCATTAAATGGCCACATAACCAGTAAGAGGAAGATGGCATTATCTCCTTCTTACAGTTGAGGAGGTTAGTGGCTTGGAGAGGTTAAATGACTTGTTGAGGGACACAGTCTGAGAAACGGCAGAAAGAGCACTTCTCCTCCTCCACTGCTCTCCGGCTGTCTCCTGATCAGCCGGCTTCATCCTTTCTCTAGTAACTGTCTGTGGAAGGACTGACATAGATAGAGAAATAGAGCCAAAGAATGACAACATATTAGTGATTCTCAGCACAATCTAACACAGAACATGGCACGAGACGGTACATGAAGCTAACTTAATTCCAGCATGGCGGTCATTATTGTTCATTTCCTTCCGGTTCCTCTAGTATTTACAAAAGCAAACTTGCAGTAATTCTTTAACTTGTACAGAAGAAATGTGCATTGATGACTGGGCATAAGCACTCTGGCTTAGTTCTTTACTTCTCAACATAAATTACTCTTGCTGCATTTTGATTTACTCTGTTTGAGTTATGTCAATATAATCCAGTCCCACATGAAGACAGTGTTAGGTAAATTCTGGGTGAATTTTTAAAAATGTACAAAGTTGAGGCTAAGGGCCTCACTTATGAAAAATGCGCCAAAGTATTTCCAACCTCCAATGCCCCTTCATAGCACTCAGTCACCATTTTTGACATTTCTTTGATACAAATATTTGGAGTTTGAGATCTGGGAGGTGAGCATCTCCAGATAATTATGAATTCACGATACTATCATGTATGTGTGAGTACTTGAGGTGAAATAAAAAAGAAGGTCACCAGATATAAAGAGATGACATTACTCTGAGGACAGTTTAATGGGTCACCAACATTAATGTCATGTAAGAAAATGGAAGAGGAGAAAGAAATATTTTAATTCATCATACAACCATTAACTTTAGAACATGGAGAAACATCTGGAAGGTGGCAAGGATTGGGAAGGAATAGTCTGACCAGATGTTTGTATTGTAAGCTCATGGGCTTCAAAAATTGTTAAAGCCAAGGAGATAAGTCAATGGAAGATGTGTAAAGGATTTAAACTGCACTCCTGTCTGGATTGAAAGACCCAGAGGCCTGTGCTTGAGTGCTTCAAAGGAAGAGGTGCCATATGTAGGAAGTAAGCTTTAAATCAGAATGAGGAGGTGGAAGATTGACTGAAGTGAAAGAGTAAAGATATATGGGACCTTGATAATAATAAAGTAGAAGGTTCTGGGGGCTCTGGGGAAGAGACAAATGAGGAAGTTGGCAGGGGTATGTGGCCAGGGAATAGGGCAGGATTAAGTGGGAGTTAGTGCATAGCAGTGCATGGGAGAGCAGTATCACAGAAATAAAGTTCCACTGAGAGGAAGGGCAATGGGTTGAGTGTGAAGAAGAAACAATGGGAAAACTACCTTTGATATGCAAATTTATTTGTTAATCATATATTTACCAAAAACGATTTATTAAGTACGTATCATATGCCAGGTACTGTGGTACAACTGAATTCCTTCCCAGAGGCTCCTTAAGGCAGTTATTAGATATTTGCATCCATGGATATCCAGTGATATGTCTGGAAGACAGTAGTCTCCCAATAAGCGTTTGTTGAATGAAAGAATAAAGAATGGAAAGATCATATTTAACCACTACAATAACATTATTCTACCCATCATACAGATGAGAAAACTGAGGCTAAATAACAGACTCATGGTCTTGCAGCAAGCTAGAATAAGTGACTAAGTTTGTTACACTAATTTTACAGCATAACAATACTATACTTAGGTATTCTACTTTTCATGCTGTTACCACCTTTATGGGCTGAACTGTGCCCCCCCAAATTCAGATGTTAAAGTCACAACCCCCTGTACCTTAGAACGTGACTGTATTTGGAGGAAGTATTTTTAAAGAGGTAATTAAGTTAAAATGAGGTCATTAGGATGGGCCCTAACCCAATATGGCTGATATCCTTGTAAGAAGATTAAGTTAGGATACAGAATGTGCAGAGAGAAAACCAGGTGAAGACACAGGGAGAAGATAACCATCTACAAGCCAAGAAGAGAAGCGTCAGAAGAATCCACCCTTGCCAACACCCTGATCTTGGACTTTTAGCCTCCAGAACTGTAAGAAAATAAATTTCTGTTGTTTAACCCACTCAGTCTGTAGTATTTGGTATGGCAGCCCTAGCAAACTATACATCATCTCTCCCACTATTGTAGAACAAAGCATTCTACCTCTTTTCCACAAGGTGTCAAGATGTTGAATTACTGAGCCAATGTACTGAGATGTGTTGCAAAATTAGGATAAAATAATCTACCTTTCAAGGTTATTATCAAGATTCAATGAGGGGCTTCCCTGGTGGCGCAGTGGTTGAGAGTCTGCCTGCCAATGCAGGGGACACGGGTTCGAGCCCTGGTCTGGAAGGATCCCACATGCCACGGAGCAGCTGGGCCCGTGAGCCACAATTGCTGAGCCTGCGCGTCTGGAGCCTGTGCTCCGCAACGGGAGAGGCCGCGGTGGTGGGAGGCCTGCGCACCGCGATGAAGAGTGGCCCCCGCTTGCCACAACTAGAGAAAGCCCTCGCACAGAAACGAAGACCCAACACAGTCAAAAATAAATAAATAAATAAATAAATAAAAATTAAAAACTTAAAAAAAAAAAAAGATTCAATGAGATAACATATATAAAATGTCTCTGTAGTGCCAGGAATATAGGATAATCAATTAATTCTAGCAAGTATGTGTCAAGTAGCAGCGGGGACACACAGGAAGAAGTAGAAGAATACTTCCAGATGGACAAGGCATTGTTGAGGGAGAACAGTCCAGTTTGATGGGACAGCACGAGAGCCTAGATGAGGAGGCACCAAAGGCAGCATGGTGTGTTTACGGGACAGGATAATAGAATAACCTGGCTGGAACTAGGAGTGCAGAGATAAAGCTGGAAATACATGTTTTGGCCAAAGGAAACTCAATACAACTCTTATTACTACTCTACCAGAAGGTGAAGTACTATTCCATCAAGTTTAGGGATCTACACTGTGGCTTTATAGAGAGGGGAAAAAAACATACTGCGTTTTTTTAGTAGGATTGTTTCTACTTTCTGAGATAGCAATTTTATAATCAAATCTTTGAGACCCCTTTTATCGCCACGTTCTTAACTGCTGACCTCACTTTATACTACATTGACAAAAAGAAACGATCAGATATGGACTCCTCATCTTTCTGTCAGCCAGATCAGTTACACTTGCATAAATGCCCCTTCTTCCCTTCTCTTACAATATGGAAGTGTCACTCTTTCCATCAAAGGCCAGTTCCTCATCTTATTCTTAAGGATCTTTCTTCTTGCCTGATTATTTTTCTCTCCTACATCATCAGTCTTTCCCTCTCTATGAGATCATTTCCATTAGCATATATACATATCAACAATTTTTCATCTTAAAAAGTATCCTTGATCCCAATTCCCCTTCTAGCTACCGCCCTATTTCTTCCTTTTTGTAAAAGAAATACTTAAAAAAGTTGTCTATGTATATGTCTATACTTATTATCTCAATTTTCTCTTAAACTCATTTTAATCAGACTAGTTTGGTCTTCATCCTCACCATTCTTTCAAAACTTCTCTGGTTGAGGACAAAAATGACCCTTCCACATTATCAATCCAGTGGTCAGTTCTAAATCTTACTCGTTAAATCAATCCTTCCTTGAATTTCCTTTTTTTTTTTTTTTTACTAGCTTCTAGGATGCTACACCACCTTGTTTTTCTTCTGTTTCCCTGGCCGTCCTTCTGGGTGTCCTTTGTACTGACTTTTGATCTCACCTCTTAACGTGGCAGTGCCTCAGAGCTCAGTCCTTGGCCCTCTTCTCTTTTGCTGATAACTCCCACATTTATATTTCCAGCTAGGACCTCTCCCTAGAACTCCAGGCTTGTTTAATCAACCGCCTAAGACATCTTTATTGGGATTCTAATAGGCATTTCAAGCTTATAGTATGTCTGAAACTGAGCTCCTGATCTTTCTCCCTCAGCTCACCACAACCAGTCTTTCTGCAGTCTTCCCCATGCCTCCTGGTAGCGCTCCATTTTCCAGGTGTGAAGACCAACACTTGAGAGACATCCTTTCTCTTATCACACACTTCTCTCTCTCAGACCCCACATCCAACCCATCAGCTATCAACATTCAAATATATCCAGACTCTGAGCACTTCTCACTAGCTCCACTGATACTATCCATGTCCCAGATAACATCATCTTTCATCCAGATTATCACAATAGCCTCGTAACTGTTTTCCCAGCTTCTATCCTTTCCACTTTCAGCCTTTTTTCAATGCAGCAGCCAGATCATTTCTCCTCTGTGCTCAAAATCCCACCGTGGTTCCCCATTTCACTCAGAGTGAAAGCCAGTATTTTTACAGGGGTCCAGCCTCATACTGTCTGGCCCGTGATTACCTCTCATCTCTTCCTCTACTTCTCTTCTTGCTCTCTTCCTGCTCTCTCCACTCCAGCTGCACTAGTCTCTTTGCTTTATCTTCAGCACACCAGATATACTCCCAACTCGCTAGGCGAGCCCTGTCTGGAACACTCTTCTGCCAGATGTCTGCAAGGTTCACCTCCACATTTCCTTCAAGACTTCATTCACATGCCATCTTATCAAGGAAACCTTCCCTGAATACTCTTTTTAAAATTGCAAACTGCCCATCCCACTCCATAACTCCCTACCTTTTACCTTTTGAAAATACAGCATTTTATCGTCTAACGTTTTATGTAATTTAATTATTTGTGGTGTTTGGAATTTATTTCCTGTCTCTTCCTACTGAAATATAAGTTCTAGGAAGGTGGGAATTTTAAAATTATTTGTTTATTTACTGATATATATATATATATATATATATATAGAGAGAGAGAGAGAGAGAGAGAGAGAGACTATAAAGCAGTGCCTGGCACATAGTAGTTGCCCAATAAACATTTGGTAAAAACATGAGTGTACTGCAGAGTAGGAGACTGAAAGCAGTCAGACAGGTTAGGAAGCTATCCTGGCAATGATGGGGCCTGGATAAAAGCAATGAGAATAGAAGGGAGGAGGTAAGTATGAGATGTTCATAAGGCATCAAGAGAAGGGTTTAAGGATTCATTAGATAGCATTGGGTGGCAGTTGAGGCGGTGGGGGAGAAGGTGAGTATGAATTGCAAGCATCTGCTTAGTTAACTGGGTGGATGGTGGCATGATGAATTAGATGAATTAGAAAAGAGAACACAAGCAGCAGAGAAAGTTTCGGCAATGGAGAGATGAAGAGCTCAGTTTTAGGTACTTAGTATTAGACATAGGGCGGAACGGCTGAGGAAACATGTCCAGCAGAATAATAACTGCAGCAACAGCAGTAGTGGTGAGGATAATAATGTAACAGCTAACAGTTATTGAACATTATCTATATGTTAGGCCCTGTTTAAGTGCTTTACATATATTAACTCTTTTAAATTTCTCTCCCTTTTTAGAGATGAAGAAATTGAGAGCATAGAGAAATTAAGGACAATTTGCTCGAAGTGACTTGATTGAATGGAATTCATATATTGAATGTAATGATTGATGGAATTAGTTAGTGGCAAAGTAAAAAAATATAAACTCAGGCAGCCTGGCTCTGGAGTCTGTGACCTTAACAGTTGGATATAAATGTCTAAAACTTTGCAGAGAAAAGCGGGTTGATAAGCAGAGTTGGGAGTGCCCATTCTATAGGTGATCACGTAAATCCATGAAAGATGAGATTATCTAGGGAGAGGCTGCACTACTACTACCCTCACTACTAACTGCTGGTAACATTTCTGGAGCCCTTACTGCAGCTCAGATACTGAGCTACAATGGGGGACAAGATGTGCCTGACCTCTCACCCCTTGTTGTTAGGGTAGTAATACTAACATGTGATGAAGTTTATGGTGGGCAAATTCAAGGAGTTGGGGGAAGACATGTTAGAAGAACCTGACCCAATTCTGTAGATCAGCAAAAAGATCGCTGAGTGACACCTGAACTGGAAGGAAAGAGACTGGTCAGAGGAAGCTGATGAATTTTGATAAAAATAGAGTCTGAAGATGAAAGAACAGGTTAGTGAAAGTTGGAGTAAAAATGTGTAAGCGTTTGAGGTTGTGGTCAGAAAAGGGACGCAAAGCATTTGCTCACTGCCTGACACATTCACACGGACATTGAAGGGTTTGTTTCCTTCTTTACATAATAAAAGGTATGAATGAGAATTCATTCCCTGGGCAGAGTCCTTATATTCATATGCCTGGAGAGACATTTTGCTTTTTTTTTTTTTCTGTTTATTTATTTATTTTTATCTTTTTAAAAAAAAATAAATTTATTTATTTATTTTTGGCTGCGTTTTTGGTCTTCGTTGCTGCGCACCGGCTTTCTCTGGTTGTGGCGAGCGGGGGCTACACTTCGTTGTGGTGCGCGGTCTTGTTGCGAAGCATGGGCTCTAGGTATGCAGGCTCCAGTAGTTGTGCCACGCGGGCTCAGTAGTTGTGGTGCACGGGCTTATTTGCTCCGCGGCATGTGGGATCTTCTCGGACCGGGGCTCGAACCTCTGTCCCCTGCATTGGCAGGCGGATTCTTAACCACTGCCCCACCAGGGAAGCTCTTTTTTCTGTTTATTAAGTCATAAAGTATTACTCTGTTTGCAAATAGCCTGGACAAATGTGGAAGAAATGCCCCAAGATTTGCCATTCTCAGCAATGGTTATTCACCCCTTCAAAAAGAGTCTTTCCTGCTTCTACTCACCTATTTTGTGTTGTTTCCTATAGATTTGAAATCTGTTTCTCAATATGTTACTACAACACAATTTTGTCAGTTTTATAATAATGTAGGATAACCCTATGTACTGTAATCTTCTGAAACACAGAGAAGTTGCAGATAGTTTATTCTTCTTTCAAATAAAATAAATGATTTTCCCATCACAGAAATTCAAAAGTACAAAAGCATATATTTTGGCATATTCAGTAAAGGAAACTGAAACAAAACTATTATTTATAAATGTTAAAAACACTAGAGTTGCCAGTTGTCAAAGTTCAGTGTTTAGGAGAAAAGGCAGTAACGTTGTATGTAGTTTAGCTAAACAAAATCAAGATTTTCTCCTAAAATAGCTCCTTGCTTTACCATTCAGAATATCTTAAGCAAGTACCAAAACACCAAAACTGATGGGAAAATAATTTAAAATATCGCATTCCCAGAAAGAATTGAATCATGTGCATCTATGTGATTAGAGTAAGCATAGTGTAAAAATATTTTGGCTGAGTTTATCTTTCTAGTCCCACAGGATCATATTTAAAAACTTGCTTTTTTTTTTAATCTTAAGGTGATTTCTAGTCAAAGAGTAAAACTTCCTATTAATCTCACATCTTTGTTTTATTGAAATAGACAAAGCTTCAAATATCATGAAGACACATCAGTTATTCTTCAAGAATGCAGATGCTTGCTGGGATATGACTTGAGAGCAGAGCAGGGTTAGAACATAGGATAGGAGTAGGCCCATGTGTGGGAATGGTAGACAATTCAAATGTCAAAGAAGAGACGGGGGAAAGGCTATGCTGATGAGAACAAGTACTAGAGAGCTTTTTAAAGGTAACATCTTAAAAATATTAGAAATTTATTATCTTAAATGTGTTAGAAATTTATATTCTTACTAATGGGAGAGATATGTTGAATCATATTTTCTTAAGTTTTTAACCTAGAGTTTTTTCTTCTGAAACAGTTAGTAGTGATTTTATTTTGAAAGTTTAAAAAAATTAAATTTAGGTTATCATTGTACCATGTCACAGGCTCCCACAATTTGTACTGTTCATAGTAAGGGGGCGGCAGGGGCTACCATTTGTGTGTGAACAGAAGCCATAAAAAACCAGCAGAGTCAGACTGCCATGTCTGCATCGAGTTTGTATTTCTCAAATTCCAGTGTCATCAATGAAGTCACAGAACTTTCTTCTTTATATACAAAAAAATTTAACAAAGTTATTTTACTCTATCTTTTTGTTATATAGGATGGTTTAGGAATTTCGAGAAAACTGAAAATTGATTTTGAGTTCCATTTGGTTCCTGAAGTTAATTTTTTACATTTCCATTTTAGCACATGCTTAAGAATTTTATACTTTTACAAACACTAATTTACTCAACACATTCTTGGCATTAAGTGGATCATGAACATAGAGGGTTAATTGATTTGTCCAAGGTTACAGGTTCTCAAGAACCATTTTCACACATAAAAATAAAAGTCCCATTGGTCTATCTGCTCTGGCATTAGTAGCAATCAATACTAAGGAACTGTGGTGTGTAAGGTGCTGAACATTTTATTTTGAAATATGGCAACTCTTCTGTGGTGTATTCACATTCTGCTTACTTCAGATTGCTCTTGAATTTGAAAATACTGTCCTGTCTGAGACTATTAATTGCTAATAAATATTAGCATTATTCAGTTGAAGGGAGCTGTTTTTCAGTGATGCGTGAAAAGTGCTTCCAACCTCTGGTTAGGAAATGCTTCCAACCTCTGATTAGGTGGAAAATATAAGCTATTACTATTGCTTGTACAATACCATTTTTATTTTGCAGTTTAACCTTGAAAAAATAACATGTATAATCTATGAACAAGTATAAAATCTTTAGAAGCTTAGTAAGTGAGTAATGCTTAAAACAAAGTTCGAGAGATGGGCCATTTCCCCCCTCTCCATCCCCTTTCTCTTTTAAGTCTTTCACTACTCTTGAAAAATAGCAGAGTAGAGTGGATATATACACGAGCTCTGAATCCACTGAACCACCCTCTGAAATAAGTACTATTACTATCCTTACCCACAAAATGAGAGGGTAGTAATAGTACTTATTTCAGAGGGTGGCTATGAAAATTAAATTTAATACATAGTAAGTGCTCAATAAATCTCAGTTATCAGTATAACTACAAGAGCCAGATACCTTCTGTTATTAAAATACTTACAGAAAAGGCACCATTATGGTATAAGTTACTCTTAATAACTGCCATCCATAAATTACTATTATGCACTAAGTGACTTTCAGGTGACAGGCTATCTGTTAAAAGACTATTATATAGTGTGATATAATTTCAGTTATTTAAGTCAAGGTCTCTTCCAAGTTACTCCAGACTTATTTCCTTCTGTAACCAATTTACTACTTTTGATATGTAGGAGGGAAACACACACACACACACACACACACACACCCTCCATATGATAGGTCTATGCTGCTTGTGAGATGTTTAAAAGAGTTGAAAAATTAGCCAAAACCACTTTGACTTCATTAATTATATCTTACACATAAAAGACCCCTCTTTATCAGTCATTATAGGGTAATAGAAAAGTCCCATGAAATATAATAAACATACTGATAAATAAACATACTGATAAATTGAGATAAGTCTATCCATCCACCCAACTATCTATCTCTAACACATTCCTCAAGAAATTTTGAGCATAAGAAAGCTCTAATTATATAGGAGATACAGTTAATATATAGGTGAACCATTTTTTAGAATTGCAAACCTGTTTTGTGGATCCTCACTGGCAATAAAGAAAATATATTCATTTACTTCTTCAAAGATTACTGAGATATCATTTGGACATTTTTCTTTAAATGAACTAAATTTCCTATATAAGAAAAGATAACAGTGAGATGACCTATTATGCTTTATAATATTTAGAGGAATCTGAAAAAAATTAAGTTTTATGCCCTGAAAGGTCAAATGTGATCAGACGTTCTGTTGATAACCTGTGATGGGAAAGTTTAAATTTAAATCAAAACAGGGAATGAAATGTTAATGAGTTCTTATATATTCATACTGATCATTGATTACAGAAGAAGGGTTTGACACCTGAAACAGGGCAAAATTTGTACCTATTAATTTTTTTTTCTTTTAAAGAAAAAGGATTAATCCTGGAGACTGTAGGCCATTGTACCTGAGTGCTATATGCTAAAGTATATCATTCAAACATGGCCTGGCAGTTAAATATAATTAATTGGAAATGAACCTGAATACTTAAAGTAGTGATAGATTTTAGTAAGGGTTGGGATGACCAGTCTTTCTCTCACAAGCATGGGTGGTAGACAGGGGGTCAGACTATAGAGCAGGCCCACCAGATGCTTATAGTTAAGATAGATATAATTAATTTTGGCTCTGTACTTCAGAGGACAATACCTAGCAGCAAAAGTAGGAACGTAGGGTATTGGGTATTGCAAATTCTGTCTGAAAAAGCCAAAGTGTCAAAACTGTAGAAACCCAATATAGCATGAATCAAGGGACAGTTCTGGAGTCCAGAATGGAAGATAAAGCCTAAAGCCATGAGTTTGAAAAATATGCAGGGTTGAAGAAGGAGATGTAAGGAAAGGCGAGGGCAAGGACAGCTAGAAGGGGTGGGCTCACTAGATGGTGCTCTGAGAGGTGGTACTACCCAAAGATTTTGAAAAGCAATATAATAACTAGACAAATGAGGAGTTTGAGCATACAAAAACAGCCTAGGATTTTGTGGTGCACTGCGTAAGTTTTGTTAACTGCTGCTCCTTGGAAGCATTTGAGTGTGCGACCCCTGTGGACCATCGCTTAACAAAGGATTAGAATATCCAAGGCTGTTTTTAATCAAATGTCTGTGGCTTGTTTCATGTATGAGTTGGTCTTGTTTTAAAGACAGCTCGAAGACTTGGACAAGAAAAGATGTCTATATCCATTAGAATTATTTGGAATGGCTCAATTGCCAAGGAATGATGGATAAAAAGAAAATAGGAGATGGTTAGTGAAAACATTAAGGTAACTGTGACATGTTTGTGTTATGTGTTACTTAACATGTAGGATTGTCATGATGCAAAAATGAGAAAATAGATATGAAAGTACAATCTTGGAACAAAAAGGTTCTGTACAAAGGCAGGACATGGCAATGATTGTGATGTTTTTGCATTGAGATGGAAAGGTATTGAACATTTTGACATAATCTTTGAAGTCAAATAGGGGCAACTAAAATCATTTTCTGCCTAACAAAATATTTGTGGTAGATTTTCTACATTCTTTGGGTGCTTCTAGTATACACAGGACTTCCTGATGCAGGGAAGCACTGAAGAATAAAAATGATAGCATCAGGTTTAATGAAAAAAGCTGATTACCTGACATACTTGTTCTGTTTAATATCTTGGGCTAGTCAACTACATGATAAATATAGGAAGGTGGATATTGCTGCTATTTGCCAAGCTGCCAATTGTACAAATGCCAATGTGTAGTGTACTTCAGTCTCTTCACATTTCTCATCAAGACTGAAAGTAATTTAAACTAGTTCTTCTGCTGATAAATAGTATTCTATGCTATTTACAGATAAGACACAAAATCATTACAGAGATTCGACATAGAGACGATTTAGGTATAAAGCTTTAAATATGTAGTCTCCTTATCATCCTTTTATACTCAACATTTTTAGAAAGGAGGTTATCTTTGGCTACCAAAGAAAAAGAGATTATATTTTTTTATTTTTCAAGCTGATGTGAGAAAAGGATTGTGTCTTTCCGCCAACACCATCCCAGTATGAAATCTTTAGCATACCTACACATTGGTTAGACAGCTGCAGTGTAAGCAAGAGCCCAGCAGGTGGCATAATAATGGAGAAATGGTTGGGATTTTGCCCAGACTAAAGAACTCAAAAAATATTTCAGTACATAGTAGTATATTTTCTTCTCTAGGGTAAAATATTTAACAACAAATAATTAGCCCTAAAATTAGAAAAAAGTATGTGTGGGAATAACTTGCAAATCCATGAAATGACTTATGATGGCAACTGTGAAACAGTTAATATTTGTGGAGCTTGAGGCAAACGTAGAAACAGAGCCTAGTATACTGCATTTCTAAATATTTAAAGTTATGTCAAGCTATCGAATTTTAAAATATGTTCTTCAATGGCAGCTTCACGACCCCCTTCTCTTTCCACTTCCAGCTCTTTCCTGCACCGTGAGGGCGTTACCAGTATGCACGTGGCCCTGCTAAGTGCACATCTACCCTCTATCCACACCCCACAGACAGCCATCCCTTGGCCACCCCTGGGCCTAGGGAGTTGCACCAGTGGTATGGTTCCCCCTCAGGGAATGGACTGGGGTTAAGTGGTCTATGGCTGCAGAAAATGGGATCAGGACAGTTTGGATAAATAATTATAGGGTCTGCATACTTGGAATATGGTCTAGAAGGAATGCATAGGCTTCTGGTGGACATGCCCCCTTGACTCTGCAAACTCCTCAACTGGTGGGAAGGAAAGTGGCAAAAAGAAGGCCAGAAGGGGCACTTGAAAGAGCAGGGCTCAGGGCAGGGGTCTTTCTTGCTTGGGTTTAAGGATAATAGAGCTCTGATGCATTTTAATAAGAGCTAATATATCAATATATACTGTTTTTCTGTTTACATTTAGCTTTCATGTTCTTAATCTCATTGAATTTTTCAACTTTTATTTTATATTGGAATATAGTTGATTAACAATGTTGTGTTAGTTTCAGATGTACATCAAAGTGATTCAGTTATACATATACATGCATCTATTCTTTTTCAAATTCTTTTCCCAATTAGCCTGTTACAGAATACTGAGCAGAGTTCTCTGTGCTATACAGTAGGACCTTGTTGGTTATCCATTTTAAATATAACAATGTGTACATGTCAATACCATTGAACTTTGACAAACACCTCTGTGAGGTAAAAGGAATTATTACCGTAATTTTACAGAGGGGGAAACTGCGTCTCAGAGAAGTCAAATGACATATCAAGGCCACACAACTAGTAAAGTGCAGTGGCAGAACTCACACCCAGGTATTCTTAGTGTAGGGCTCTTTCCATTGTACTGCCCTGGGCAGAGGCTGACCGAGTTTGTAATAGGCCTCTATGCCATGCAGTTAATGTAGAGCTCATGTCTTGAGACTTCTGAATACTTAAACTGCGGGGCAAAGCCTTTCGGATAACACATTTAACTTCCTTAGGCTGTCACGCTTAAAGGAAAATCCTTCCATGCACAACAAATTGTCTACGTCTGAAGTTTGGATATAAACCCTCCTCCTCAATACACAAGGTTTTAGAACTTCATTCTACTTACAAGTTTCTGCAACAGCAAAGCATGATGAGGCAATCTGAACACAGTATTATTATACCCTTTTGCCAAAGTCTCAGCATCTTCCCTATGAAAAAACTCAGAAGTATAGTTTCAAATTTGGGGCATTTGCCTTGCATACTTTGATTTTTTTACCCTAGTTTCTATGGCAAAACCAAAACCAAAACCAAAATAATTGCCTTCTATTCCTATCTTATTGTTCCTTCTCAGGTCTCATTACTCATATATTCATACACACTCTCTTAGAATGTTTGATTACAAAGCAAATGTACACTGGGCTTCCTTCATCAAAGACTGGTCTGCCTGAAAGATTTTGATTCTTGCTAAGTTTTTCATATTGTTTGTTCTAATGGTGTGGTCCCATTGCATAGACTCAGAGAGACTTTCAAATGATATTAGTAGTGAATTCTTTTAAAAATGATATCTATGTGGAAAATGAGTTTATCTAAAATAAATAAAAATAGACTTGTTTTTAGTAGAAACATGTGGATGAATTGCCTAGAATTCACTTTTGCCATCTGTGATGGTTAAGTTTTTATGTGTCACCTTGACTGGCCACAGGGTGTCTGTGAATGTGTTTCTGGATGAGATTAGCATTGGAATCAGTGGGTTCTGTAAAGTTACTGCCCTCCCCACGTGGGTGGGCATCATCCAGTCCACTGAAGGTCTAAATAGAACAAAAAAGGCAGAGGAAGGAAGAATTTGCCTTTGTTCCTGCCTCATTGCTTGAGCTGGGACTTCTCATCTCATCTTCTTCCGCTCCTGGAGTGGGACTTACACCATTGGATGCCCTGGTTCTCAGGCCTTTGAACTTGGACTGAATTACACTACTGCCTTTCCTAGGTCTCCAGCTTGCAGATGGCAGATATTGTGACTTCTCAGCCTTCACGACTGCATGAGCCAATTCTTCAAAATCTCTCTAATATATAATTAATTCCGTTTCTCTGGAGAACCCTGACTACTACACCAGCCTTTTCCTTGCCTCTAGGAGCAGACACTGAAGTACCCTAGAACTCTGAATATTATGTGGAAGTATCAGTGTAACCCATTTATTAAACAAGCAAGTAATTCAGCTTCTGGACATTCAAAGTTTTGTTTGTGATAAATCATGAAGCTAGGTCTTACGGGGCCAGGATTTTTCATGTGGTGCAAGTGGACTGCGGTGATGGTCTGGCCACTGCTGATAGTTGCTATTCTCTTTATCAGTGTGTTAGAAACCATATAACTTTTTCTGCTCCCTCTTGGGTCTTTGTTATTGGACAGGAAACAGTATTATGCTAAGAGACATGATTTCATTATAGGATCTCAGTTTCCTTAATTTCAGCTTAGTATCACCTTGGGTTTCGGGGTTCATAGAAATAGTCTCCTGCCATAATCAGATATTAAGGCTGAGAAGAACAAAACCATATCATCATTGGTGCCAATAAATAATTGTTCCAGAACTGCAAGAAGCCCAAGGGAAGAATGGTTTATGGTAACTGCTGTAAATGTAAAAAAATCATTATTTTTGGCAAACTTTACTGGTTTATATGCAAAAACTCTACATGACTCTAATCACTAAGGTAACATTTTGCCACTAATGTATCCTGGAGAGTTCATCAAAAAGTTATACTGCTAGAAATTAGATTTCATTGGGATTTGAAAACAGTCACAATAGCCAATTAGTGACTAGTGCTTTGAAAATTTTCCAGCCCCAAATCATCTTCAAATTTTATAGTAGTGATTTTCTTATCTGCACATGTAATGGAGGAGGTGCAGGGAGGGTGGGATCCCAGTAAAAAAAATGTGGAGTGGAAATACAAAAATTTTGAGAGGTCATAACTTCAAACTATACATACTACCTGGAGAAACTGATGTATACCTTTTCCACCCAGCCTCTTGAAAATCATTACGTGAAATAAAAGATGTAACTTGTAGGAGTGTTATGTGACTGTTATGCAAGGGAATGGGGTGAAGTAGACAAAGGTCTAACCTTGAGGTTAAATTGAAATTCAGCCAGCTCAAAGACTGAATATATTACTGTTTCATTATTATTTTTTGCTTTAATGATAGTGTAGTTAATTTCATGCATAGGACTAAAATTTTTTCAGAATACACAGGCATTTCAGGAGGGTTCTAAAGTGATTCTGGTAGCATATTATTTTGAATGATAATGATAATAAACTGGCCAATATTTATTAGAGGATACATTATGCAAAGAATTCTATTTTAAATATGAAAAGACAAGAATATGTTTGCTACCAGAAATTTTTGGTAGGTTGACTATTTAATGCTGAGAGACATATTTTCTATGCCTTATTATAAGGTTCAAGCATATGATTCTATCATAAACACACATTTTTTCATACAGAAAGCGTATTTAGAAACATGACCCCACATTAACTCAGAGGCTATCTGTATGTCTCATACATTTTTGAATTTTTTTCTCATTAGAAAATGCTATCTGACAGTGATATGTGATAGGTCAGGACAATAAAATATGATGTGCTATAATAAAATGTGATATGTATAATATAATATAAAACAAATCCTCACAATAAATGCATTAACATTTCACTCACTGGGATTTCACTCATTGAGCATTCCAAACTATTTTGTACCTGTTGTAGAAACAGAAAGTTAGCAAAATAAGACCCCAAGTGGTCAAAGCAGAGGTCACAAGTAAGTATGCAAAGCTCATAAACCAAAATAGTGTCCTTGATCTTACTAAGAGTAATTCCTTCTGATCTTTGACAGAATTCTTACAAGTTTATCCTAATTTTTTTGATAGCACGTATCTTTATCTATAGGAGGTGCACTGCAAACAACTCTGCTTTGAGTCCTTCCCTGGCCCACTGATGTTGAACCCTTCCATTCTGTCTTGGGTCATCCCACATTGGCAAGGCCTGGGAGAAACAAACCACATTGTCCATAGAATAAAATCTAATTCATCGCAATTCTCAGACAGAATTGTAATTACCTTTTTACATCTCTATTTTTTCTTGCTCTTTAAAGGCTGAGACCATGTTTTATTTATCTTTGAATACCTAGCACTTAATACAGTGACTAATACGTAGTATATCTTCAATTAACATTTGCTGAAATAAACTGCATTTGAAATACCATATTATAACAGGGAGCGTTGAAAGGGGAGGTGAAAATACCAACTATAAAAAGTGAGGACAAACAGTCTGATAGCAAAGAAAAAGCAACAATATGAAAATCAGATAAAAGAAATCAAAGGTCATTGAGTGTAGGAGAAAATAATTATGTACATCTCAGTAATCCTAATGGTATCATAGTATTAAAGCAGTGTGAAAGAATACATTTTCATAATGATCATCCCAGATTAAAATATTCTCTTTATAAAGACAGGGAAGTGTATAAAATTTGAGGGGAGGGCTTCCCCGGTGGCACAGTGGTTAAGAATCTGCCTGCCAATGCAAGGGACACGGGTTCAAGCCCTGGCCTGGGAAGATCCCACATGCCACAGAGCAACTAAGCCCGTGTGCCACAACTACTGAGCCTGAGCTCTGTAGCCTGAGAGCCACAACCACTGAGCCCACGTGCCACAACTACTGAAGCCTGCGCGCCTAAAGCCTGTGCTCCACAACAAGAGAAGCCACCGCAATGAGAAGCCTGCGCACTGCAACAAAGAGTAGCCCCCACTCACCGCAACTAGAGAAAGCCTGTGCACAGCAACGAAGACCCAACACAGCCGAAAATAAATAAATAAATTTAAAAAAAAATTTGAGGGGAAAGCTTTAGGTATATGAAGAATTATAAAAATTACCAGAAGATGGCAGAACACTGAAATATTACAAAGCTATTATTGGCCATAGTTAATGCGTAACAATTCATGGTGTCTCCGGTTTATATAAGAATAAAGAGAAAGATGTTAATTTTTTAAGCATCTAAAGTTTAAGGAAATGTCTTAAAGATAATAAAGGTGAAAGGTATTGCCACATTTTATTATCTTAAAAAGAAATAGGCATACAGTATACCGCTGGTTTTAAATTACTCAGTGAGAAATATTTGGAGTCCATCTCAAAGCACTGTGCTAGTCTTACCTGGTATTATGTTAAATCTTATTTCACGTGGTGAATTTAAACAAAAGAAACAATGGTTATGTGACTCAAATTCAGTTCCTCAATCCCATCTTTGTCATAGAATAAAAGCTATTAGGATATTCATATGAGAATGTTACCTTGTAAGTTTTATGGCTAAAATATTAATCAGTACATTCACGTAAAACCTGGTAAAAGAGTGCATTTTCAGGAAATAGAAGTAACAGTGATTTATTTTCATAGCACCTGTCTGGTGACAGACACATGGTTTTTCCTAGGACTCTCAACTCTTAAAGCCACTGCTCCTATGAAACCCATCTCAGCAGGCTTCTCTTTTGATCATTTAAGCCCATAAAAGGTACTTCATGTTAGAATTATGCTTCTTCAAAGGCAGTAGAGAGAAGTCTTCTCCATAGGTGTTTCCTCCTGGTTATCATTTAAGGCCAGGAAGAGCACAGATTTTAAAAAAGGAAGAAAATCTAACTGTTATAATGGAACCTGGATGTACTTGGTCAAATGGTTCTACTGTCTAGTAGTTATGTCACGTTAGCCTGTCTTTGTCCTTCAATCAGTTTAAGCACATCATTTCTTTCAAAAAGCCTTTCCTTTTGCCTCCAAGCCTGATCTAGATGCTCTTCTTTTCTATTTAAAAACCCATGGACACCTCTGACTTAACTCTTACAATGATATACTGAATTGTTTTATTTATTTTGCTTTTCAATCCATTGGGATAAGCTAATTGGAGGCAAGGGTCATCTTATTTGTCTTTGTATCTCTGGATCCTGGGAAAGAAATCATCACATAATAGGTTTTCAACAGATGTTTGTTCAATTAATAAGTAAATTACTAATGGATGAATGACAAGTTTATATAATTACAAATAAAATTAGAACATCTGATACCAAACTAAACTTTGACAATCATTTGAGGAAGTATTCTAATATTTAAAAATAATTTCATAATAATTTTGTTTCTTTCCTTCTTTCTTATATTAATGCTGTAGGTCCATGTTTAAAGGTAGCTGTTTTTGGCAGGGAGATTCTGGAAACTGCTAAAAGGGAGCTATCTTAGTCATCTGGGAAACGATTTAGTTTTATTCTTTTCATCATTTTTTTTAGATGAGACCCAGGGAGTCCTCAACTGAGGGTGTACGTGACTGAAAGCTGAGGTCTACAGTAAGGCAGGAAAGCGATATCAACATCACAGCGCACTGAAAGGGCCTCACCAGCAGCCATGCCCTGTTACTGTTCTCTGAACTTACCTCTTAGCTGCCACCATATAATGTATCCAACAGACAGCATTTATTCTGTGCCTTCCATATGCAGGGCTGTTCTAGGTGCTTAACATATTGATTACACTCTTCAGTTCACCCAAATCCCACATAATGAGACCCTCTGAAGCTCTTTAGCCGCTCAGATACCACTGTGAAAAATGTCACTGCCGTCACAGTATATATTATCTACTTGTCAGTTTTTCCTTCCATACTGTAAGCATCTCTAAGGAAGGGATTATGCATTAATTCACTGCATTCCTAAGTCCAAATTCGTTAAAAGTCATGTAGAAGATGCTCACACTTGTTGAATTACTGAAACTGTCTTTAGCAGCAAAAAAACTGACATGGATTGTTATGCTAGAACAATGTTGACGACGAAGACAAAGCGGATAAAAAATAAAGACATATTAAGAAAAGAAGCATATTATGGGGCTTCCCTGGTGGCGCAGTGGTTGAGAATCTGCCTGCCAATGCAGGGGACATGGGTTCGAGCCCTGGTCTGGGAGGATCCCACATGCCGCGGAGCAACTAGGCCCGTGAGCCACAACTACTGAGCCTGCGCGTCTGGAGCCTGTGCTCCGCAACAAGAGAGGCCACGATAGTGAGAGGCCCGCGCATAGCGATGAAGAGTGGCCCCCGCTTGTCGCAACTAGAGAAAGCCCTCGCACAGAAACGAAGACCCAACACAGCCAAAAATAAATAAATAAATAAATAAATAAAAATTAAAAAGAAAAAAAAAAAGAAGCATATTATGTCAACCCACATTTACTGACCATCTACGACATTCAAGGAATTTTTGGAAAATAAAACATAAGCCAGTTATTGTGCCTGCCCTTTGGGGGCTTATGGTCAACTGGGGACATGCACACTAGTACTCTGTTACAGGAGTTACCCTGATAAGTGCAGTAGGGGTGAGTCAGTGCAAAATGAAGCGACTTTAAGGAAGAAGCAGTATTAGAACTGAGTCTTGGAAACTGAGTGAAACTTCATGTGGGTGAGGAATAGAGATATTTCAGGTAGAAGTAATAAAAAGTATGGTGACAAGTAAATTCAGGGAGTACCTCAAAAGTGGGGTCAAGGGTAAAACAGATATGGCCATGGTAGTAAATTAAGATGGACATTTAAGGGGAGAAATCTTCAGGAAGATACAAAAAATGTGGTTCGTTCAAATAACTTAATGAATGTAAACCTCAGAGCACCTAGAATTATCAAAACCAGCATTAAAGGGTATGCCGCTGGCACCTGACTTAGGTGTCAAGCATAAAGACAAATAACTGATTTTGAGTTGATGGAACACACAGGAAGCGAAGCAGTCCTTACACTGTCCGTGGCCTAGCGTTGTGAGAATAATGGAGGACAGGTGTGTATAAAAACCCCACCTCAAATGGAGCTGAAGGGTACCTTGTCAGCGAGTGGGCAGGATGAGTGAGGTAAGGGCCTAGTGAAGTGCGGTTTGAGGAAACTCGTATCTAGGAAATGCTGGCAGCTGACAGGCCCTGATGTTGGAGATGGAGTGACTGAGCCAGAATCAAAACCCTATTGCCGGGCTTCCCTGGTGGCGCAGTGGTTGAGAATCTGCCTGCCAATGCAGGGGACATGGGTTCGAGCCCTGGTCTGGGAAGATCCCACATGCCGCGGAGCAACTGGGCCCGTGAGCCACAACTACTGAGCCTGCGCGTCTGGAGCCTGTGCTCCGCAACAAGAGAGGCCACGATAGTGAGAAGACCACGCACCGCGATGAAGAGTGGCCCCCGCTTGCCGCAACTGGAGAAAGCCCTCGCACAGAAACGAAGACCCAACACAGCCATAAATAATAAATAAATTTAAAATAAATAAATAAAAGTAACTACATAATAAATATAAAAGATTATATATATAAAAAAAAAAATCCACAACAAACCCTATTGCCTGTCGGGGAAATATGTCAGGTCAGTCTCTTCTTCTGAGAATAAAGACATTTACTCAGTTTTTAATTCAGGACAGTTCTACCAGACACTATCCAACATAAAATAATAATCTATTTAAAAGTAAACAAGATGTTTAGGAAGGAGGGTATAAGTTAATAATTTTGGAGAACAGGAAACAAACAAATCAGAATAGTATCTTGATGCCTTGGTGATCTGAGGCACTATATAAATTCCAAAAGAATAAAACCAAGAGAGCACTTACTGGTTTGTACAAAAGTCTACCAGACTGATTGATGCTTTAGCTTTCTGGCCAAGATGAGAAAAAAACTAAAACATCTATGAAAGAGCACAGCATACTGTGAATAGTAAAGCCAAAAAAGGAGCTAAAAAGTAAAGGACACATTGCTATGATAAACATAAATACTGAATGATATGGGATAAGGATCTCCTTTCTTCAGTGTTTAGAATTCATCTAATTAAACCACAATCTTAGAAAATTTTCTGCAAGTAATTCTCACAGTGCCATAAGAAACCTCACACCTAATTTCACAAAGATTATGATAAACCCCATTTATTAATCACACACACACACACACACACACACACACACACTTGGTTTTGTTGTATTTTAGCGTCTATTAAAATCTGTGTTTTAGGTACTTTATATCTGCTCTTTGTTGAATCTTCACAACAACTATCCTACACCTTGGGTTCTACTATCCTCTTGATACAGGTGAGGAAACTGAGCCTCAGAAGAGCTGAGTTAATGCTGAAGGTTGTATAACTAATGAACTGCAGAGCAAGAGCAGATCTAACCCAAATCAGGTGAACTCCAAAGCCTCAAAGGTCCTACTTTCCAGAACTGATTTCTCTATTTTCATGTCTTCACCTGC
This sequence comes from Balaenoptera borealis, assembly GCF_965194805.1. Classification (NCBI taxonomy): domain Eukaryota; kingdom Metazoa; phylum Chordata; class Mammalia; order Artiodactyla; family Balaenopteridae; genus Balaenoptera; species Balaenoptera borealis. The sequence continues at coordinate 614 of NW_028122027.1, read as the reverse complement.
CCCAGCACGTTCCTCCTGTAGGTTTCCCATCCCATTAAATGACAACTCTACCCTCCTAGTTGTTCAGACCAACAGCCTTGGAGTCACACTTGACTCTTCTCTTTCTTTCAAACCCCACATCCAATCTGTTAGCAAGTTCTGTCTTATCTATGCAGCATCAGACCACTTTATATACCCTTCGCTCCTTCCCTTATGATCCAAGTCACTATCATGTTACACAGGCCTCTTAACCAGTCTCCCTGCTTCCACTTTGTCCACTGTAGTTTGCCATAACAACGCATTCACTGTGATCTTTTTAAACCTTGATTTAGACAGCACCATTTCTCTGCTCAAAACTTTCTAATGTCTTTCTATCTCTCTCAAAGTAAATGCAAAGTCCATAGTATCCAGCAATTCCACTTCTAGGTATTTATCCGAAGAAAATAAAAACAATTATTTGAAAAGATATCTGCACCCCCATGTTCACTGCAGCATTATTTACAAAAGCCAAGATATGGGAACAACCTAAGTGTCCATCAATGGAAGAATGGATAAAGAAAATGTGAGATAGATATACACACATACACACATATATTTGTGTATATGTATACACACACATATATATATATATATAT
>NW_028122028.1:0-48758 GCF_965194805.1 Balaenoptera borealis | reverse complement strand
ACAAAAGAAAGTTGACTGAATTCATGAGTTTCTTTCCCTTCCCTCCTGAAATCCTACAAAGATGACATTAAAAGTATTTTTAAAAAGATAAAAATAGCATATACAGACAGAAAGTAGATATGTGCTTGCTTAGGGCTGGAGAGTTGGGAGAACTAGGGAGTGACAACTAAAAAGCACTGTGGGTTTTTTTTTTCTTACTCCATTTTATTTTACTTTATTATTTTTTAAAATTGAGGGACCTCCCTGGTGGCGCAGTGGTTAAGAATCCGCCTGCCTATGCAAGGGACATGGGTTTGAGCCCTGGTCCAGGAAGATCTCACATGCCGCGGAGCAACAAAGCCCATGCGCCACAACGACAGAGCCCATGTGTCACAACTACTGAAGCCCGCACACCTAGAGCCCGTGCTCTGCAACAAGAGAAGCCAGCTCAATGAGAAGCCCGCGCACCACAACAAAGAGTAGCCCCCGCTCACCACAACTAGAGAAAGCCTGCATGCAGCAACGAAGACCCAACATGGCCAAAAATAAATGAAAAAAAAAAGTTTTTTTAATAACTAAATAAATAAATAAAATTGAAGTATAGTTGATTTACAATGTAGTGCTAGTTTCTGGTGCACAGCAAAGTGATTCAGTTCTACATATATATCTACTCTTTTTCATATTTTTTTCCATTATAGGTTAAAGATATTGGATATAGCTTCCTGTGCTGTACCGTAGGACCTTGTTGTTTATCTCTTTTGTATACAGTAATTTGTATCTGCTAATCCCAAACTCCTAATTTATTCTTTCCCCACTCCCCTTCCCCTTTGGTAACCACAGGTTTGTTTTCTATGTCTGTTGAGTCTGTTTCTGTTTTGTAAATAAGTTCATCTGTATAATATTTTAGATTCCACATATAAGTGATATCATATGATATTTGTCTTTCTCTGTCTGACTTACTTCACTTAGTATGACAGTCTCTAGGGCCATCCATGTTGCTGCAAATGGCATTATTTCATTCATTTTTATGGCTGAGTAATACTCCATTGTATACATATACTACATCTTCTTTATTCATCTGTCAATATTCACTTAGGTTGCTTCCATGTCTTCGTATTGTAAATAACGCTGCTTTGAACACTGGGGTGCATGTATCTTTTTGAGTTAGTTTTCTCCAGATTTACGCCTAGGAGTGGGATTGCTGGATCATACAGTAACTATATTTTTAGTTTTTTAAGAACCTCCATACTGTCTTCCATAGTGGCTGCACCAATTTACATTCCCACCAACAGACAGGGTTTCTTTTTGAGGTGATGGAAAGGTCCTATATCTGACTGTGGAGACGGTTACACAACTCTTGTGAAAAGACCAAAAACCACTGAACTGTATGGTACAAATGGGTGAATTGTATAGTATGTGAACTGTATCTCAATAAAGTTGTTACCAAAAATATACAGTATACACCCACAGGATAGGGCCACGAGAATGGAGCCAAAGCCAACGTAAGACACCAGTAAAGTTTTGGGAAAAGGAAGAGGACAGTGGTCGAGAAGTTATATCCCAAGGTCCTGCAGGAGGGGGCTGCAGACATAGAGGACAGTTAGTCCCAGGGACTTCAAAGAAGCTCAGGCCTTGGAATCAGCAAAGGGGACACCAGATATGGAAGGAGTGGGGTGGGGCTGAAAACAGGGAGTAGATGAAGTCCGCATGTCCTTGTATGATGGGCATGCCCCTGTAAGAGCCCTTGGAGGATGCCCTGACCCTCTGCCACCTGGCGTAGCTGGGGGAAGGGCAAGAGGAAAATTCTCTGGGTTAACCAAAGCCATGGAGGCTCAAGATTCAGAGCCCCCATGGTGAGGTAGGAGATGGAAAAGCCTAGCCTTCCCTTTCCTCCACCCCTAAGGCCACAAGCCAAGTTTATTCCCCAGGCAGAAGAATGGACCCTGAGAAACGAAAGCTCCAGGTGCTGATGTGTGGGACCCTTCAGTGGAGAGTCTGGTTCCATGACTGATCACAGAGAAGCCCAAGGACGGGTCTGGGCGGGCCCAGCTTCCAATGAGCTTGCCACAGCCTCGTCCTTAAAGATCACCAGACCTGTGGGAAAGCCTCCCACACAAGACAGACCAAAGTAAACACACAAATAAAAGAGCAAAATGAGGACAGAAATGCCTCAAAGAGTAGAGAAACATATGTACGTACGCAAACACTACCCTCAGAGGAAAAAAGCAGGAACTTATGGAGAAGCAGCACCCAAAGAACAAGAAGGAATGTTTAGAAAGAATAAATATTAATAACTGAAATAAAAGATAAAACAGGTAAAAAAAAAAAAGTCAAGGAAATCAGGGTATCTCTCAGAAAGTAGAACTAGAAAAGAGATCTGGACAATAGGAGAGAAAAGGCATTAAAAGTAAAAGTTCAATCCAGCGGGTCCAACATCTAATAAGAGTGCTTCAGAAAGAGAAAACACAGAGACGATATTATCAAAGAAATAATATAGGAATATATCTCCCAAGACTAAAGGAGCCAAGTCTCAGACTGAAAGGGTCCTCACAGAGCTGCCAGACACATCTGAATTTCAGATAAACGACAATCAGTCTTTCCCTAGAAGTACATTCCATTGTTTATCTGGGCATCTTTTTTTTTTTTCTTTTTTTTTGGCTTAACCTGGCAAGCCTCTACCTCTGATGGCCCAGCACCTCATATGACAAATGTCCACCACAGCATAGTTACAGAACACCCAAAATTTAAGAAACACAGCAAACAACAGTACAGGACTTGCTGTGCCGCAGGCACCGTGGCGAGAGCTCTGCTTGTGATTCCCCGCAACGGCCAGGGGCGCTCAGTACCTCTGCCTCCAGACAAAAGGAGCCTCTGCCCTGGGCTCGAGCTTCATACAACCCGTTTATCTAAACACGGAGGTGTTTCTTTTTTCTTTCTTCAGTCTCATAGCCAAGTTTTGTTTCTGTTGTTTTTTAACTTTGGAAACTGGCTGAGTGAATGGGAATCATGGGAAAGAGACAGATGGGGTGAGTGAGGGAGGGGCATTTGCGTGCAGATCGCAGCCTCTGCCCCGGGGTGGCAGGGCCCCCGCGGCCCCCCTGCCTAGAAGGTGCAGGTTTGGGGAGGTGCTTACAACTGCCTGGATAAGTCTCAGTCAGAAGAAGCTCCAGACGATTATCCCACTGGGAGAATCCACCCACAGCCAGGATCCCTGGGAGGCCTGAGCCGCTCAGTCTAGTCTACAGCTGGTTCAGCGGGTCCAGGGCCAGCGTCCGGCGGGGCCGCCCGTGCAGGTTCCTGCCGTCACTCAGCTCACGCGGCTGCTCCAAGGATGAGGGCGTCTCCAGACTCCGGGTCTTGAGGGAGACACCGCAGGAGCAGGCTCCCAGGCCCTGGGTGAAAACAGGGGCCAGGCCATAGCCACAGCTTGATTTAAACCTTTCAAATATTTAGGCATATGGTATATACCTTTTAAATATTTAAATGTATCTCTTAAATATTTCATTATCCCTTTTAAATATTTAGCCGTCTGGCCTCCTTTTGTGCTCTTACCCCAGGCCCTGCAACATTAAGGGCAGGCCTGGGGGCCATTATTATCATTATCGCTATCATCCCTGTTTTATGTATCAGGCAGGGAAAGTTTAAGTGCGGCTGCTCAAGGACGAGATGGCCAGTGAAGGGGAGAGGATGGACGAGAACCCAGACCTTCTGCGTCCACAGCCCAGGCTCATCATCCCTACAAGAACAGACAGCCAGAAGGTTATTTCTAAAATGAAGAAGTCCAAATTCAGCAGTGTAAGAATATTATTTTGCAATGAGAATAACGGAAGAACAGATCAAAGAGTTGACACTGACGGCCTACAGGGATAAGGACTGGAAAGTACTGTTTGATTTTTTTTTTTTTAATCTCTGTACACATGTACTACTTCAACAAAAAATTTAAATTGTTAAAAATCATTAACCATCTTAACTTCACATCTCCTTCCTCAATGTAAACAACTCAAAAATCCCTCTGTTCCTCAAGCCTCATTTCTCCAAAAATACATCAAATGTGTTCATGGCTTTTCCTAAACAGAAATGCAAATATGAAAACAGTTCACTGATTGTAACCCGTAGGCTGTTACTGCACTTAGTGTGGTCTCAAAATTGTTTACAGTGAAATACAGCAAATTCTATTATTTGTCCCAAAATGTTATATAACTGAAAACCCCAAAATAGTCATTTTCGATTCCAAAATTAGGTGTCATGAGTATTCAGAAAGAATTTTTTAGATGTATTTTTCTTTGCTAGGTCTCTCTTCCCCAACCTCAATGCTTTTAGAAGACCCTTACTCAAGTGAGAGTTAAAACTCAAGGGAAGGAGGGACTTCCCTGGTGGCGCAGTGGTCAAGAATCCGCCTGCCAATGCAGGGGACATGGGTTCGAGCCCTGGTCCAGGAAGATCCCACGTGCCATGGAGCAACTAAGCCTGTGCAGCACCACAACTACTGAAGCCCACGCCCCTAGAGCCCGTGCTCCGCAACAAGAGAAGCCAGCGCAATGCGAAGCCTGCGCACTGCAAGGAAGAGTAGCCCCCGCTCTCCGCAACTAGAGAAAGCCTGCGCGCAGCAACGAAGACCCAACGCAGCCAAAAATAAATAAATAAATTTATAAAAAAAAAATAGAGAGAGAGAGAGAGAGAGAGATGGTCTATCCAGTGATAGATTCAAAAAATAAATACATAAATAAAGGGAAGGAAAAACGGGGAGAGAAGAAAAGCTTTTGGCATTCAACTACTTTTTGGATGATCTATATTCTGAAAAAAATACCTACTTACAAAACTGCTTAATTCAGAAACAGCTTAACTGTTCTGTCAAACTTACCAAGTCTAAGAGCAAACATAATGAAATGTGAGTAACAATTCCCCCTTAGACCAGGACCAATATCAAAGAGAAATTCCAACCCAGAGAATTTTTTGTGTTTCTGTCCAGGACGTCCTGGGGGGTAGAAACAGAAAGAAAAAAGAAAAAGGCTTACAACCGAAGACTTGACCCCAGAACAAAACTATGGCCCTTTGAAGAATATATTCTGTGTAGCCTTTTATGTCTCTAGCTAACCAGGCTGCCCATTTTAAAATGGAAGGTCACACAGGGCTGAGATCTTGTCTCCCAACTTGTTCTTTTGCTGGTTTTTTTTTTTTTTTTTTTTTTATAGCTACTTTATTTATTTATTTTATTTTATTTTTGGCTGTGTTGGGTCTTCGGTTCATGCGAGGGCTTTCTCTAGTTGAGGCAAGTGGGGGCCACTCTTCATCGCGGTGCAGGGACCGCTCTTCATCGCGGTGCGTGGGCCTCTCACTATCGCGGCCCCTCCCGTCGCGGGGCACAGGCTCCAGACGCGCAGGCTCAGTAGCTGTGGCTCACGGGCCCAGCTGCTCCGTGGCATGTGGGATCTTCCCAGACCAGGGCTCGAACCCGTGTCCCCTGCATTAGCAGGCAGATTCTCAACCACTGCGCCACCAGGGAAGCCCTCTTTTGCTGGTTTATCTCCATATGCTCTATTCCTCAGCCTACTCTATCTTCTTCCTGTTCAGAGCCTCCTGAAGACACCTCTCTCTGATTAGTCCCAACCTGCTCCAGTCCATCCAAGTTATTGGTCTTTTCAACATTTATGTATATCATATGTTGTTTTATCTATATAATACCTCTAAAGAAGGATCTGAGGTGGCTTACAGTAAGAGATTCATATATACGGACCAAAAACTGTGCAGGGGGGAGGAATATAAAGATGCATATGACCGAGGATGTCCCACGTATGTGCTGCAACCCTCCTTCCCACCGGACACCGGGGATGGCTTGGCTGGGTCACAGCAGACATGCCAGAAAAAAACTGCTATACTTTCCACTTATCTAAGGTGCCTAGAATAGGTAAATTCAGAGAGACAGAACACAGAACAGAAGTTACCAGGGGCTGGGGAAAGAGGGGAAGGGAGAGTGACAGTTTAATTGATCCAGAGTTTTTGTTGGGGGTGATGGAGAAGTTTGTTGAGGGTGATGCATTTAATGCCACTGAACTGTACGCTGAAGAACGGTTAAAATGAAAGCTATTATGTTATGTGTGTTTCACCACAATTTAAAAAACAGAACAAAAAAAAAAACCTGCTGCACCGAACAGGGAGAACAAGTTACAATCAATTTTTTAAATGAAGATTTTAGAAATGTATTCTAATGTCTGGTTCTCTTTTGCAACATCTTTGGGGAAATGGGCTGATTATCAGCAGAGGGCTTGTAACCTTTAACAACCAGCAGTCTGAGGGGTGGGGAGTCCTGATTTTTAGTTTTTATCCATTTCTGTGATTTAAATACTCCCACCATGATACATTTCCAGGTACTGATATGACGTCCCTGGTGGGCTGAGAAGAGGTACCCGCGACGGGCGGGTGAGCTGGTGAGAGGCAGCCTCAACACGATTCCCACCATCACGAGTCCCCAAAATGTGTTCTCTTTACAGATATTAGGAGGGAGGGAAGATTCTAGGGTCCAATGGTTAAACGAAGTTTAAACTGGCTTCTTTACCACAAAACGTTCCACAAAACGTGGGAATCTTTATTCCCACCTCCTTTTGAGATCTTTAACAGAGTAACGTGCATTTTGAATCACAAAGGAGAGCTGGAGTGCGAAATGTTTCCCAAATCTATTTGACCTCTGGACCTTCTTTTCCTTGGAGAACATCTCAGAGGTGCTCCATGCCTTCTGGGAAATACCACGTTCAAGAAATGAGTCTAGGAATTCCCTGGCGGTCCAGTGGTTAGGACTCCGCGCTTCTACTGCAGGGGAGAAGGGTTCCATCCCTGGTCAGGGAACTAAGATCCCGCAAGCCCCTCAGCGAGGTGCAGCCAAAAAAATTTTAAAAAAGAAAGAAAGAAAGAAGTCTATTCACAAGCAGAGAGCCCCACACAAAGCAGAGACGGCCAGGCGTCCAGAAGACGCCTAGTCTCTGCAGAACATCGCCGATGCCGGCTGCGATTGGTACACGCTGTCAGACAATCCAAGTGGGGCAAGCCAATTGGGGTCAAAATTTAGTGACAATTTACACAGAAGAACCCAATTAGAGCCTCTGCTCATTGGCCCCGTGCCACACGGACATTAGACAAGAGAGGAAAATTCGGGTACAATTTCTCTTGCCCTTTCCTGTGGGATATTAACTTTTTTCCAAGTCCCACAACACAGTTCTTATGATTCCAGTAGCACCTCCCCCCAACTTTAATGTACATTAACGTCTAAAATATTCCAGGTAGGGCACAACATTAACCTAGATAAAACTGCCAAAGTATCCAGAAAAACTTGATAGGCTAGTTCTGATCATAAAATGCCAAGGAGTGCCCGACAATGAAGCGAGTAAAGGGAGGATCAAAACTGCAGAAAAGGGCTTCCCTGGTGGCGCAGTGGTTAAGAATCCACCTGCCAATGCAAGGGGCACGGGTTCAAGCCCTGGTCCGGGAAGATCCCACATGCCACGGAGCAGCTAAGCCTGTGCGCCACAACTACTGAACCTGCGCTCTAGAGCCCGTGAGCCACAACTACTGAGCCCGCGTGCCACAACTACTGAGCCCGTGAGCCACAACTACTGAGCCCGCGTGCCATAACTACTGAGCGTGCGAGCCACAACTACTGAGCCCGCATGCCACAACTACTGAAGCCCGCGCGCCTAGAGCCCGTGCTCCACAACTAGAGAAGCCATGACAATGAGAAGTCCGTGCACCGCAACAAAGAGTAGCCCTCGCTCACCGCAACTAGAGAAAGCCCGTGCACAGCAACGAAGACCCAACACAGCCAAAAATAAATAAATAAATAAATAAATAAATTTATTTTTTTTTTAAAAAACTGCAGAAAAAGCAAATGATTAATTAATTCTTTCAGGAAGAGGAAGGAAGTCAATAGTCTTAAAGCCTCGCAAATTAATACCCAGAGCGAGCCATGGTTTATTGGATTTGATTAATGAGAATATTATTTTCACTTATTTTATTATTTAAACACTTCCTAAACAGAAGGCTTTCCAAGATGAAAATCATGGATTTATGCTTCTTTGCAAAAGTGCTGATAATGAGAAGACAAATGATGGACTAAGAGCAAGAAGACAATGGGGATCCACAACAGAGGTACCAGCAAGACAGTGCAGGGCCGTGGAGCATCTCTTCCTTCTCTAAGCGGTTTGAGTCTAGAACCAGAGGAAATGGCTCTTCTATCGCACTACCAAAGGCAGTAAGTACAGGAGAAGGACAAAGCCACAATAAACCCAGTGACCTCTGATGACTTTCCTGAAGGATTAGGATATTCTGGAACCACCCAGCTGATCCACAGTTAAATTAAAACGGTGCCACCATTCTACCCCACACAATCACTGCTCTCTCTGGCTTCCACACAGAGATGCATAGGCCAAACAAACCCTTTAAAGATAAAATACTAAAGCCAACCATTTCACAAGGAAGCTAGGTCTTCAAGCAGTTCTAATATATTAAGTAATAAGCACTTAGATCCAAAAATGTATACAGCTTCCTAATTACCTCATCTCTGAAAGCTAACCATTAACTTACTCCACAATGGGAAAAGATTCACTGATGTCTAAAAGTAATGAGAAACTTCTAATTACTCTTTTTTTTTCTTTGAAGTACAAATTAGAAATTGCTGATTTGACAGCCTGGAATAACCAACTTGCTCTCAGTTTACTGACAAGCATTCCTTAGACGTTCTGTGTAATGAACACTACAGAAACGATAGGGCAAGAACCCCACCATTTCATTCATCAGCAGCAGAACCTTGAGTCCCTCTGCATGAATTCCGCTGCAGTAATAGTATCCTACCTCCTCTGTCTTTTTCACCCCCCACTCAGGGACCTTCCAGCCAACACAACCTCTTAAGATTCAAAATTTCTATGTGGGGCTTCCCTGGTGGCGCAGTAGTTAAGAATCTGCCTGCCAATGCAGGGGACACGGGTTCGAGCCCTGGTCTGGGAAGATCCCACATGCCGCGGAGCGACTAGGCCCGTGAGCCACAATTACTGAGCCTGTGCGTCTGGAGCCTGTGATCCGCAACAAGAGAGGCTGCGATAGTGAGAGGCCCACGCACTGCGATGAAGAGTGGCCCCCGCTTGCCGCAACTAGAGAAAGCCCTCACACAGAAACGAAGACCCAACACAGCCATAAATAAATAAATAAATAAATAAATAAATAAATAAATAAATAAATAAATAAAATTTCTATGTGAACATTGCTATGTCGTCCTTAGAATCAGTCTTAACTCGAATGCCCAGGTAGCATCTTTGAAAAGAGCTTTATTTAGACAACAGGCTGCCATTTATTCAAAATGCCTCTCTTTCTTTCCTGGATTTTTAAAACATTTTTCTTGTAAGAGTAGTATATGCTTTTTGCCAATATTCTAAAAAAACAAAAAACAAAAAAAAAAAACACAGAAGTATAAGCAACAGAAAGTAAAAGTCTCCAGGAGGCCCACTTGAATCACTTGATAATATATGGGATACAGACTTCTAAATGCATATATAAGCATAAACATAAAAACACATATATAATTTTAACATAATAGGCTTTTTTTACCTTCAACAATATATCAGACAACTTTCTATGTCTATACACGTTTCCATTATGTCACAGACATACATCCATGTTATTTCAACGCATACATTTGTCCAGGAGTACCCTTTTAAAATACGACTTTGATCTATTCCAAAAAGACTTTGCCAAAGCACAGAACCGCAAGAGAAAACTTTCTCTTCAAGAATTCTTGTAAAAACAAGAACACTTCAAAAAATAACCTTTAAGATATACAGTGCTGAGTTTCACCCATTTGCTTTAAAATTCTGAAGATGTATTTTTAACTCATGTGATAAAGTGAAAGATGAGGGAAACAGAGACATTAAAACCATTTACTCACGCTCTTAAAGCATAACCCTTATGTTTACCATGTCTCAAAGAACAATTTCTGTCATTCCATTCATCAAGAGACCACATATTCTTGACTTCATAGTAAACTAGGCTTGCCTACGGATAAGTATGCCTGATATTTGGTACTCTTTCACTTTCACTTTCCTTAAAGGATCTTAGCCTGAAGGAAATCTTATCTAGGCAATCAACTACTTCCCCCAAGTCAAGCAAAGTATGAACCCAGGAGTTCACCAAGCCTCAGGAGAGAGGGCAAACTGGTTGAGGCTGGCACTTAATATCCCATCATGCCAGGATGAGACAGAAAATGGTATGGTCGACAATAAAAAGCATTGGTCAGAAAGACAGAATGAGGTAGCTAGTCAACTTTCCAAGGTACCTCAGACTTGGTATAGATAAATTCTTATTTTAAGTAAAAAGTCTTAAGACATATGCAAAACAATAGACCAAAACCAAGTATAAAAAAACTTTAAAACCCCATTTATAAACCATAATCCATTTTATCTGGTGATTTTTTAAATATCCTTAAGTACAAAGGTCCCAGGTCCCAGGAAAAAGGAGGAAAGGGCAGGAGGAGGAGGGAAAGGAGGAGAAAAGAGGGCTGAACAGAGAGACAGAGGGGGAGGGAACAGAACATGTGTACAAAGATATTCACAGTTAAAATAGTGGCTGGTAGGAATGTAGGTAGTACTTGATATGTACCTCATAATTTTTAATTTTAAATTTAAATTATATTTTAATTTAATTTAAATTTAAAGTACAAAGTACTTTTAAATTTCTCAAAAAAAGGGGGCGGAAGAATTCCTTTGGGGGAAGGTGGCGGGTGTGATGAATTGGGAGATTGGGATTGACATATACACACTATTGACATTATGTATAAAATAGATAACTGGGACTTCCCTGGTGGTCCGGTGGTTAAGAATCCGCCTTCCAATGCAAGGGACGTGGATTCAATCCCTGGTGGGGTAACTAATATCCCACATGCCTCAGGGCAACTAAGCCTGCGCACCGCAACTACTGAGCCTGCAAGCCACAACTAGAGAGCCTGCGGGCCGCGACTACTGAGCTGGCACGCCGCAACTAGAGAGCCTGCGGGCCGCGACTACTGAGCTGGCACGCCGCAACTAGAGAGCCTGCGGGCCGCGACTACTGAGCTGGCACGCCGCAACTAGAGAGCTCGCATGCTCTGGAGCCCGTGCACCACAACTAGAGAGAAGCCCGTGTGCCGCAACGAAGAGCCCACGTGCCGCAACGAAAGATTCCCGCATGCCGCAACGAAGATCCCACGTGCTGCAACTAAGACCCGATGCAGCCAAATAAATAAATAAATATCTTAAAATTAAATAAATAAAATTTTTAAAATAAATAAAATAAAATAGATAACTAATGAGAACCTAACTGTATAGCACAGGGAACTCTACTCAATGCTCTGTGGTGACCTAAATGGGAAGGAAATCCAAAAGAGGGGATATATGTATACGTATAGCTGATTCACTTTGCTGTACAGTAGAAACTAACACAACATTGTAAAGCAACTATACGCCAATAAAAATTAAAAAAAAAAAAAGAATTCCTTTAACAGGGCAATTCAGAGTCACGGAGATTTTAGCAAGCAGATACCAGGTACAGTTAAAGGTCAAAAGAATAACTAGAAGTCATTAAAGAGGTAATAACCACCCTTCTGGTGAAAAACAGTAGGGAAGAATGTAGAAGCCCGAGGCACAGGAACATCTGGATATGCCCCGGTTATGACAGTGGAGCACTGACAAGGGTACTTCATTTTACTTAGGAGTTTATATTTCTTAAGCACCTGCTCCAGTCTGGGAAAATGCCCTTTCAAGTTGAATGTACAAGTTAATGTGATGCTGTTTTCTTAATAACTGTATTTTATAGAAATAAAGTCAAATATATATATATGAAGAGGCAAGGAAAAGTAATATAAAGAAAAAGTAAAAGAAAGACAGCCCGCTGGATGGAAGGTCCACCCTGACAAGCACCCTTCTTTATATGTGGCACCCACCTGGAAACGGGGAGCCCACGAGGAGTTTATTCACCTCCACTTACCTAACTTCAGAGCTTTTAGCTCTTAAGTGTTATCTAAATGCTTGGGAAGAAGGAAAGGAAGAGAGGAAAATCAAGGAAAGAGAAAATATGGTCCACAATATGCTGAAGACGGGAGAAAAAGAGAAGGAAAAGTCTGAATCACATAATCATTTTTTTTAACCTCAAAATGAAAATATTCTATTTCATATTCACAAAATTAGAAAATATGCAACACTGAGCCATGACAGGGTACATCAGAAGTGGTTCTTTACTTTCACATGGAGTTAACTGATTTAATATTTGATTTTAGTCTGCAGTTTGCTAAAATGTTCCAAAATGCCCCATTTTCCGCATTTTGCTTTATTAATGAATACCCAGGAGTTTTATCCTGAGTCTGCCTGCAGAAGATTAAATATCCCATGAAAATTGTGTTTTATTATTCAAGTGACTACATTCCTTTAAAATGCATTTGAGTTTTCATAACTTAGCTCAGAGCATAATCCCAGAGAACCCTCTGTGGAAGACAAAGTCCTGCTCTTTCCATCTTCTGTTTACCCAGGTATAGGACATCCACAGAAAGACAACTGGAATGACAGAGCAGCAAGAAATAATTTTTGAAAGCGAAGCACAAAAAGATCAAGCAGAACTAACAGAAAGATGTCTGCAGAGGGCTCCTTTAATTTCAAAGCCCCCTGCTCAGAGGACAATCGATTTGCATGGGATGTCTGCTCCTCCCCGGCTGGCCACGTGGGACTCCTGGATAAAGCAGCTTTCACAGAGCTCACCCTCAGTCACTTCCTCAGGAAGTGGGACTAACCACAGCTCACACACACACACCCCCACACCCCCCCGCCACCGCTCAGCATGGTCCTAGGATTTGGGAAAGGACACTTTCACCACGACTGGCACGTCCCGCAGGGCAGAGGCTCCTGCGCGCTCAGCCCTGGGGTTCTGGCTTGGCTTTGTGGAGGCCCCAGTGGGAGGGGACAGGTCCCGAACTGCTGCCGAGGACCAGTTTATGTCCCTCTTCTGCCACCAGACCACCTCCGCAGCACCAAGCGCGGGAGACTCAGGGTGCTGGATTGCCCCGTGACTGAACCCGCATCCGACATACCCAAATTAAGTAACTCCACGCCATCCACAGGACTGATGTTTTCTTCCCCTGCTCAAGAGTCAAAAATAGAGTTGTGCTGACTTGCCGTGAGTGCTAAGGCTCTTAAACAGTGGAATATCTACTTAACCGAATACACAAAGCTTCCAAAAATACCTGTCCTGTGTTTTTCTTTAGAAAGCAGAATGTAAATTTGAAGGGCAGGGCTGCCCTCCGGTTAGCATTTCAACATGACGGCTCTGCTAGAAAAGCTTGAAGGCCGAAGTCAGAGCTGACCAAATACCAAAGCCCTGCGTCTGAACAGCTGGCTCAGTTCTGCCCAGACAACTGTGTGAAGGAGTAAGCCCCTCACCGGCCGGCCAAACCCGGTTATTGAAACTCAGCCACCGGTCTTCCCGACGGGTGGCCTTCCTTTCACCTCCAGGAATGCCTCTGGGAACCAGGTCATCTACCTGGGCTGACCGTCTCTGCAGATATCTGGTGCGAGACAGTAAACAGGTGTTCAGGGCAAAGGGCTTGCCCAGACACCCTCCAAGTTTAATGAAAGAAAATCTTCAACTGAGGAGATTACAAACTGTGGGATTCTCTCTCCAAAACCACACTCACAACCAAGAAATTCTTAAAGTCCAGAAGGAAAAACCTGCTCTTTCCTTAGCTACTCCCAAGGGAAAAAGGGCCAGGATTCTAGTTGCTGTATCTGGAAGACATGTCATTGATCTTAGTGCACAGGCACAAAGCTTTAAACCAGAGAAATAAAATCTTCCAAAGTGAGGGGCATCTGTATAAAAATGTTTGGTGCACAGTTATTTGTAATACAGCAAAACACTGGAAAACGTGTAAATGTCCATCAGCAGAGAAATGATTATATCAATTATGGTACATTCTTTTTTTTTTTTAATTGCAGTAAAATATACATAACATAGAATTTACCATCTTAAACATTTTTTAAGTGTACAGTTCAACAGTGTTAAGTACATTCACATTGTTTATGGTACATCCTTTCTAATGGAGTGCTATGCACTTATTAAAAGTAAGGTAGAGCTATTATAGATACTGACATGGAACGATCAAGATACACCATTTAGTGGGGGGGAAAAAATCAGTTCCTAAAACAATATATACACTACACTAAAATCAAAAAGAAAAAAATAAGCATATTGCATTGTACATGTTTATACAGATAGATATGTAAACTAAGCATACTGCATTTTATACATTTACACATATAGATATGTAAAATTTATAGATATGTAAAGTTCATAAAAAGGCTTAGGTTTCACACTAAACATCTGACACCTGAATCCAGAAAGGGCAGGGGATGGAAGGCAGGGGCAGGATGGTTTTCAAAGTTCACCCACCTAAGCATTTTCACAATCTCTTACCTACAGGGAAGTAGATGAAAGTTTACATTGCCTATGAACTTGGGGAGAGTCAGAATCATCAACCTTGGCAATTCTGTCAAAGGCACTTTTGCAAGCGCTCTATCTCCCACTGGATATTCCACATTCTTTTAACTAAAGGGCCCCTGTGCCGGCAATTCACTAATTTGTCAATGAGTTTATAGAAATACTGAAAGGGTCTGGGCTAAATCTGTCACCATTAATAAACTTCAGAAAAAGTCATTACAGCCTCTGCTTGAAGTGGGTTATTCAAACAGTTTCAATGATGAGAGAGCAAGAAAAAAATTTCTAAATTTCTTTGCTATTAGTTGGATACAAAATGCTTCGTGTTTGGTGAATTCCAATTATTTCAAAACTAAGAAATCACTTACAGACCCATTTAAGTACTAAAAACAAAAGATCCTGGTTTAAGAGAAAAACTCATGAAGGCTTCAGAAGCACTCCTTTGGCATTTTATAAATGCCACACTTTTTAGTAGCATCTCTATAATTCTAGCTTGAAGCAAAGTATAGATTTTCTAAATTAGAGGTGACATTTTGAGAGTACAGACAGGAGAACTTCAAAGTAATTTTCCTTTGTCACCTGAATAAGCCTTCCAGATTTTTGCACAAAAATCCTAAATCCTGCACAGAAGCCTTTGTCCCTGAAATGCTCCCATCAAACCAGCGGCTCTATTTTTTGCTGTTTTGTATTCATTTTACCAGCAACTTTTTTATTTTAAATACTAAACTATTTGCAAACATTTTTGAGACTTCCAGCATTAGAAAACACGGAGGCGGGCACTAGCAGTTGAAGGTATCTTGCTCTTCTCTGCGGATTTTACAGTCCAGCCACACGTGCTTGCTGGCGTCCCTCAGAGGTCTTTCCTTTGGAATTTTTACTACCCCAGTTCTGAAGTGTCGTCCTTGCTACAAGGCTTTGAGTCAGTGGTTCTCAACGGGGGTGATTTTGCCCCTCCTCTACCACCACAGACATTTCGCAATGTCCAGAGACGTTTTTGGTCGGCACAGCTCGGAGCGGGGCGAGGGGTGCTACTGGCACCCAGTGGGGTACTGAGTAGAGGCCAGGGACGTTGCTGAACATCCTACACTGCACAGACAGCCCCCAGACAAAGAACCACCCAGCCCCAAATGTCACTAGTGCTGAGGGTGAAAAGCCCTGCTCTGCACGAACAGACATTCCCGTTATCACCTGTTCTCCTGCCACCAACACCTAATCCTCCTAAGATCACGATAAACCCGCTCCCCTGGGCATGCACACCAGAGCCCCCTCCCAGCCTACAGAGGGTGGCGTCACCACTCCAGCTACCCTTCCACTTCCTCTCCCACCAGCTGAGGAAGGGTGTAGACAAAGGGGCTCCCGGCAGGGTTATCACAACTGGTCCTGAATTCCAAAATGAGGCCATTGCCTAGTCTTGCTAGATACCAAATTCACTTAAGGCATTTCTGGATTTATGAAAGGTAGTTCTTTCATCTATAAAACATGACTGAGGGCATCCCCCAAGCTTATCATTCACAGCACGTCTACAGGCTGCTGACTTTAAAAGAAAACTCACTTAAAGTTCTCTTCCTGGAGTAGACAGAAAACAGGAAAACACAGAGAAAGAGAATTAATCATATTTTGTCCAACGCTATGTTATATTAAAAGGAGAAGGAGGAAGTTGTTTATTTCTCACAAGGCCCTCCCTCATTTTTTACTAATTTCATCAAAGATAACCGACAGCTTGGAACAATGGTCCCCCAAGAATGCTCCTCCTGCTATTCAATTTTCCACCAAAAAGGGGAAAGAAGGGATTCTACAGTCTAGGAATTTGGGAAGTGCTGGATTAAACATCCACACGCACACCTTTTTTTTTTTTTTAAGAGCTAAGGGTATGGCCTTTTTTTTTTTTTTTAATTATTAGCACCTTTAATTTTTTTTTTTTTTTTTTTTTTTTTTTTTTTGGCTGTGTTGGGTCTTCGTTTCTGCGCGAGGGCTTCCTCTAGTTGAGGCAAGCGGGGGCCACTCTTCATCGCGGCGCGCGGGCCTCTCACTATCATGGCTTCTCTTGTTGCGGAGCACAGGCTCCAGACGCGCAGGTTCAGTATTTGTGGCTCACGGGCCCAGCTGCTCCGCGACATGCGGGATCCTCCCAGACCAGGGCTTGAACCCGTGTCCCCTGCATTAGCAGGCAGACTCTCAACCACTGCGCCACCAGGGAAGCCCACACACACCTTTCTTTTAAGGCTTCTCTGAACTTGCAAGAGTTGATGTGAACTTCTAGGGTGAAACTTCATTGTGGGGATCCAATGCCCAGGCTGGGAACGCTACCCAAGCTTATCTGATGCTGGAAGCTTTCAGGGTGAGACATCTTTGGGACATATTTGAAACAAGGTCTAATCAATTATCCTCCTTGGAAGACGGTATTAGGAAATAGGAGTTCTGGAGCCAAGTGTGAGGGAGACTCTTCCTGCCCATGTTTCTGAACAACTCTACCTCCATGTTTTTCTTGGTACTTCCTCTCCAGGGGCACCTCTGCATCGACCCAAGACGACTTAAGGAAAGAACAAGAGAACAAATCTCCAAATATGGAGGAAGAACAAGAAGGCAGTATTTCTAAAGGGACTCTGCTATAGAAAAGACTATAAAAACAGTGTTTGGCTGGTTCTGTAAGTATTGCCAAGAGGAGGCTATCTGTGCTGCCAAATGCACGTGCACACAGGTAGGCACACGTTCACGGTAAAGGAAGAAAAATCAGAGGACCAAGGTATCTCTTAATGTTCACCTACTCTCAATAGCCATAGCCACATCAGTGTCAGGCAGCAAACAAGACACACCTCCTGAATCTTGACAATAGAAGAAATACTGGTTGACCCAGAAGCCGTGGCTTTGAACCTCAAAGATATTTGAGCCTCCCACTGATCAGCTATAGAAATGACACCTATAAACCACAGTACGTTGTGGTAGCTAAAACCTGGGCTTTGGAATAAGACAAATTGGAGCAAGTCCTGGCTCTGCTCTTTAAAAGTTACACGATTCTGAGCAAGTTACTTCTTTAAGCTTCTGTTTTCTTGAGTAGAAAATGGAGATAGTAAGATCTACCCCCCAGTTATTGTGAGAATTACATAAAACAATCCAGGTAGGTGCTGTCTACAGTACCTGGAATATAGTAAGTACATATTAATGTGAGTTATTAAAACATCAAAACAAGGCCAGTGATAGGATTCTAGCATAGAGAAAGCCCTAGAAGAAATTCAGCCACAGCTCTGATGCCCTCAAATAGCGGATGATAAGGACACAGATGCCACCAGAATTCTCAACAACGACCTGGATTTAATAATGAGCATCCTTCACTCAAGTGCCTCTTGCAGAAAGGCAGCCCAGCAAGGTCTTCTAAGAAGCCAGCAGAGGCAGAACACAATTTTCCTATCCTCAACGACCTGAAATTAGAGCACTGTGTAACCAAAGAAGTTATAGTTAAATTTGAAACTCCAACAGAAGTCAACAATACCCTAATACCCAAGATTAGGAGGAAAAGAAATTTTTTTTAAAAATCTATGAGTCATCTAAATCAAAACTAGCAAAGCCTAATTATTATTACTCAAGTGCTAAACCATGTGTTTAATCGTTCCCTCAAATGAACGTTGGGACAGCTAAACCGGACTTGCATTTTGCCAAACAGACATACATCTATGAGGGGCCCCAAACATTCATACACTCACATCAAGCCTCCGCCACCCGCCACGCGAGCCCTCAGATACACATCTACGCACCCAGGAGTGGCCGGCCCTAAACATTACGCTTGAACAATTCCTCCAGCCATTCGGCCAGTTTTCCTACCTCCAGTGCCCCAGTCCAGTGCACAGTCAGACAAGCAGCACGTGCTATGCATTTATGGAGCAAATACTGGAAGCTAAATATACTGTTTTTGTGATTTTTGAGTAAACACAAAATAGAGAAAAGATTCCATTTCTACACTCAAAAGAGCTCGTACACCTTGGCTACTATATACTAAAGAATGTAAAGGGGTATAGGCGTCGGGTCCAAAAGAGGCAGGTATGAACACCGACTCCAACAATGACTGGCCACTCAGCCTGGCGTTATCTGTTCATTCTTGGGGCCTCAAGTGCCTCAGGCATAAAACGGGTTAAGGCCACCCACTTGTCAGGGTTGCTGTGAGGCCTAATGATTCAGAAATCCAAAGTGTCTCCAAAGAGACACGGTTTCCTTCACTGCACTTTCCCAAAGTGACCAAGTCCCCCTTCAGCTATCTTCCTTGCAACTCTTGTTTTCTGAGTCATTTCCTGCCTCAAAATCTCTGTCCCAGCCCGAAAACTCTGCTCGGTGTCCTCTGCACATGTTTTCTTCTCATGCCAAGTGCTAAGCTTTCCCATCATTTCCCTCCTTGGATCTTCTTTCCCTTTTTGTAAAAACTCCATCCCTCCATTTTTTCAAAACTGCACCCCAAGTTTATCTTTACTGGAACCTCTACTTCCATGCAATGTTTCCTTTTTTGTCGATTTCCTCCCACCTCTACCTTCAGAAGCCAAATGAGCCTATCAGAGAACAGTGTTAAAACCTGACACAAACTCCATTCGTTTATGGGTAAGCTATTTCCTGACGATAATGAATTATGGCAATGCTACAGACTGCACTCCCTAAACGGCGGAGTCATGTAGCAACCCCGTGCTCTAGGCTAGAGAGGAGGGCGGAGGAAAGACGGGACACACCAAGGAGAACCCATCCTGACCGGAAAAGCCAACAGCTGGTCCGCAGCGTCACCGTCACATATGAACAAGAGCACATTCTATAAAAGGTGGCCCCCTTCACTGCCTCCTTTTGGCCTACAGCTTGTTGAACTTCGCTAATAAACACGAGCAGCTCTTTATTTTCATAGCCTTTACTCATCTACTTACTGGTTTGCCAATGTGAGAACAAAGGCAGCCGCCAGATCTTGCTCTTAGGATGACATTCTCTAGAGAGCATCACAGTGTACGATGGGGAATGCCTGGACCACACACACCAAAGATAGCTAACACGGCATCCATTTGCCTTTACGATCCCTACTGTAGTAGACATTCCTCAGGGTGTTTCACAAGCCCACTGGCCACCTCCTCTGAAACTACTGTCCCCCGTTTAGGGTCAGTAGTAACCCTGCCCTCCAAGCCACAGCGGATGAGACCAGGACCAATTAGGTTTCTGGTCTTGAGAACTGGCAGTGAGACTGAGGAACACAGGTGATGTCCACCGGCGGCTTCAACGAGGACGCGGGGACACAGGGGCTGTGGGACAGCCACGTGCTCAGGAAAGAGAACGCCGCTGTACCAAGGAAGAGGCACAAAGAGACAATTGAGGACACACGGCCCTAAAAAGAGCACAGAATAATCTTAGAGCAAGATGATGTCTGAGCTCCCGGTTTCAGGTCCTCGTGGCAGCAGCTGGGGCCCAACAGTTAGCTCCCTTTCTTATGGTGTTGGTTTAAACAGCCGTGTCCTGATCGTGTGTCCTCTAAAGTCAAGCAAACTCCAAACAATCTAGTGTTGCAGTGCCTTCCCATGTGAATCTTGTCTACAAGGAGCTACTGCTTCTCCCAATCCATCTCCTCACCTCGGCCGCCTGAGCTGTCCTTGGCTGTCACCATCCCAAGTGAAGGCCACCTCATAAGGTTGGTTCCGATTCAGTTAGCCAGGGACCATGGGCACTGTATCTCATACTGTCCTCACTCACTCACCTGTTCACTCACTCGCTCCACAATCATCCCGTGGGGCTCTCCTATGAGCACAGAGGTCATGCACATCTCCTGATGCCTGTGGTCCCGTACACTTACACACCCATTGCTCTGCAGGCCGTGCACTCCTGGTTCTTTCCTAGCTCACTGGACTGGGGACCAGTCATCTTTGCTTTGCCTTCCGATGTTCTCTGCACGTCTATCTGCCTGGTCTTTGACGCTGACTCCTGGCATACTCCAGTAAGGCTTCTGACTCACTACCCCACTACATCCTGAACTCACCCCCAACTCAGATTAACATCCACGGTTCCAACCCTTTTCTCCAGGGCTGTCTCCATGGCCGTGCCCGTCCTGAATGCCCAGCCTTGTCCCTGCTCCCCGCACGGCAATGTGACACCACGGAAGACACACTCACAGGCCCAAGACACATACCTCCACCACCCCAGGCAGGGATTCTGCACGAAACAAGGAGCTGACGGATTTAGCCAACAATTAATAAATCGTATTCAATGTGCTGGATCCATGTATCATAGAACTCTCAGTGTCCAAATGTCCAGTAAGATCTAAAACTCAACTAGGATTTCTGTGAAATGGGAGGCTTTCTTGTAGAGAGATGGGGTGGCAACCTATCTCATGGAACAGATACCATTTTATCCTTACAACTAATTTAATCAATGTCCATTCCCCATTTTAGAAACACACCAACTACAGTTCTGTAGTCTCTTACCGTTCAAACACATAACCAAACTCCTTCCTAGAACTCAATTTCTTGTTTGGCCCAGGCCCTGGGGTGACCTTTCCCAAGGCATCTGGATCCAAGGACTCCAGGGTAGTTGCCTTCATCATGCGCTGGACAAGCAGGTGGTGGTGATTAGCCATTCTTCAACACCGCCCTGGGAGGCGGCTCATTAGGACTCCCACTCTAAGAAAAAGTCACAAGTCACCCAATTCCCTGTCAGGTATGGAGGCAGAAATAGCTAACAGCTCTGAGTCCTCACCTCCCATCAGATCCCAAGTCCCTGATCCAAACATGGCCCAGTCACTCTTACGTGTTGATTTAAGGCCTGAGAGTCTACATCACAATGACTTGAAATGGGTAGTACCCCTGTCGTGTATCTCCTGGATCTCATCTCAATATTAAAATCACCTTCTGTCTCATCAGACTACCGATGCCAAGGGCTCAAGGTAATAAAGCTGAAGTAACGCAGGTATGTGGGAACAAGAATAAACTGAGGATCCAGTCAGACCCCGTGTACCCAGAAATCAGTGTTCATGCCAGACTGGGCGTCCATGGCTGAAAACCAGGGCTGACCCCAGCTGCACTCACTGGCATCACATGCAAAGCGAGGGTGAGTTCCCATAGTCAGGCAAGGCTTGGAGAATCAGATCACTCTGGAAGCAGAGGCAGCAGGTCTGAAACCAAGGGAAACAGTGGAGACCCTGCTACTCAGTGTGGTCCATGGGCCAGCAGATCACCATCACCTGGGAGCTCGTCAGAAATGCAGAATCTTGGGCCGATACCAGTCCTATTGAATCATTATCTGCATTTTTTAACAAGACCCCCCAGGTGATCTGTATGCAAATTAAAGTGTGAGAAGTCCCAGGAGGGACATGGGACTGTGGGCCGCAGGTACAGGACAGCAGCGGCAGGTAGGGAAAGGCAGCATGAAGCAGGGAAGAACTCCAGAGCCAGCCAGACCCTGGTCCAAGTCTAGGCTCAGTCTCTCACTAGTGGTGCCATCTTTGGTCACTTAACCTCTCTTAAGTCTCACTGGGGATATTCTACCTTTCAGGGGACAGTCAGCATAAAGCATCTAGCACACAGTAAACTTGCAGTAAATGCTAGTTCCCTTTCCATTCAGAAGCAGACACCAACCCGGCACGGATGTTTAAACCCCATAACCCAGGGATGAATTAGGAATATCTGGGAGAGAAAGGGAGCCCAGACTAGGGGAGAATGAGTTTCTCTAACAAGGAGACCCTAACGTAGTTCTTACACTGTCTTTTTCAACCAAAAGAGGGACTCAACATCAATAAATACGAATACTGCAGGGCACCAGAGGAGTTTCACTGTTAAATTTATTTAGTTGTCCATCCAACAATCCAGACCAGCACTGTCCGACAGAAATAGAATGAAAACCAAATATATAGTTTTAAATTTTCTATTCCTATTTTTAAAAGAAGGGGGGGGGGGAATGTTGTGAAATAAGTTTTAATAATAAATTTTATTCAACCAAAATGTCCTTTCAACATATAACCAATATTAAACAACTATTAATGAGATATTTTACATTCTTTTTTTGTACAGGTCTTCAAAACCTGCTGTATATTTTATGCTTACAGCCCATCTCAATTAGGACTAGGCACATTGCAAGTGCTCAAAAGCCATGTGTGGCTGGTGCCTGCCACACTGGACAGGGCAGTCCTAGACGGAAAGGTCCCGGGGATCCCTTCTCCACTCAATCTTCCATCACCTCCAAATCCCAGTGTACAAGACACGACTATCTGGTCCCTGCAAGCGAACATGGGCAGGAAAGGGACGGAACAGAGGCTTGAGCTACCTGCCATATATTCACGATCAAATTTTGCTTGTTTCTAAACTCTGGTTGACATAAATTACACCAGTAGACAGACAACCCAGACTCTAGCCACTCGCCGACTGGGCTGACTTTTTCTGGGAGCAAAGACAGTTGTAAGATTACAACTACAAAATTTGTCCAAGATTTTCCAGCTACAAAAGGAAGTACAGCCAAGTAGGAACAAGTACTCTTGCCTAGATTTCACCCACTTTCACCAGATATAGGGCAGCTGTAACTGAAAACCTACAGACAAAGCAGGAGACACTTACTGTGTATGTTTTCATGCCCCACCCTCCAAAAACAAAAATCACTACTGATAAAGGAGGTAGAAGAACAGGAGAAACACCAAGACAGAAAAGATAATGTCAGGGCTAAGGGCCTTACCCTATAACAGGAAGCCTCAGGGACACTATAGCTAAGATTTTAGGGAGGTCTCACCACGCACCAGCCACTTCCCTAAGCACTTCATATGCATTTAATCTTCAAAACAACCCTCAAGAAAAGTATGGATTAGAATTTAAGTAACTTGCTTGAGGTCTCACAGCTAGCCGGTGGCAGAACACAGGTTTATATCATTGAGGGCTGGGCAGACAGGTATATATCACTGAGAGCTGGCCAAAGGCAACTGAAAATCTCCATGGCCTTACCACCCAGATTTAAGTAGAACACTAGCCATAATCAATTCTCAAGCTAGAGACCTCAAACTACCTTCTCCACTCTTGCTATGTTAAATCAGCAAAACTGCTAAGAACCAGCTGATCAATGAGTACCTATATGAGGGCTTCATTTGAATAATTCAAGCTCTCAGGTTCACATGATGTGAGGACTGTAGGTATGAGCTGGCCTATATATACCATCAGAACACATATGAGAAATTTTGGAAGGCAAAGAGAAAGTAATGATGGCAACAGTCTTAGACCAGGAGGTCTAGAGTGCTGGGTTCTAGTTCCAAATGTGCGATTAATATTAACTACCGGGCTTCCCTGGTGGCGCAGTGGTTGAGAGTCCGCCTGCCAATGCAGGGGACACTGGTTCGAGCCCTGGTCTGGGAAGATCCCACATGCCGCGGAGCAATTAGGCCTGTGAGCCACAATTGCTGAGCCTGCGCGTCTGGAGCCTGTGCTCCGCAACAAGAGAGGCCGTGATAGTGAGAGGCCCGCGCACCGCGATGAAGAGTGGCCCCCGCTTGCCGCAACTGGAGAAAGCCCTCGCACAGAAACGAAGACCCAACACACCCAAAAATAAGTAAAGAAATAAATTAAAAAAAAAAAAAAAAAATTAACTACCTTAGAGTCTGTCATACAGAGTGAAGTAAGTCAGAAAGAGAAAAACAAATACAGTATGCTAACACATATATATGGAATCTAAGGAAAAAAAAAAAAAAGGTCATGAAGAACCTAGTGGCAAGACGGGAATAAAGACACAGACCTACTAGAGAATGGACTTGAGGATATGGGGAGGGGGAGGGGTGAGATGTGACAGGGTGAGAGAGTGGCATGGACATATATACACTACCAAATGTAAAACAGATAGCTAGTGGGAAGCAGCCGCATAGCACAGGGAGATCAGCTCAGTGCTTTGTGACCACCTAGAGGGGTGGGATAGGGAGGGGGGGAGGGAGGGAGATGCAAGAGGGAAGAGATATGGGAACATATGTATATGTATAACTGATTCACTTTGTTATAAAGCAGAAACTAACACACCATTGTAAAGCAATTATACTTCAATAAAGATGTTTAAAAAAAA
Source organism: Balaenoptera borealis (assembly GCF_965194805.1). Classification (NCBI taxonomy): domain Eukaryota; kingdom Metazoa; phylum Chordata; class Mammalia; order Artiodactyla; family Balaenopteridae; genus Balaenoptera; species Balaenoptera borealis. The sequence continues at coordinate 24,260 of NW_028122028.1, read as the reverse complement.
AAAAAAAAATTAACTACCTTCTGAACCACCACCCACCGGCCCCGGCCGGCACTACCACCAATTTGGGCTCACTGTAGAAAATAAGGAGGTAACTGTAAATATTTAATGTATTTCCAGCTTTGTGATTTTTTTTTTTTTTTAAACACAGAGCTGGAAATTTTCTAACCTAGAAGTTTTTCAAAAATTCTTACTACTCAGATACTTAAAGAATTTATTCCTCACAGAAGAAAATTATCAAAATCAATACCCATTACCAGACCCATGAGTCAGCAGGAGTTTGGCGCCCTAAAAGGTAAGGCTGACTTGAGAAGACATTCAAGAACCACACCACCTTGACTTTACCTTTAGGTCTCTATGAATCCTTCAAGATGCTCGGAATCTCTAATTATGTACAGTTGTAGTAATATCTGACTGAAAACAAAACCTGCATTTGGGGGTCCTAACGACCATCAACTAGAGGATACTTGGTTGGGAATACTTGGGACAGCTAAGAAGGCCACTCTGAGTTCATCTAAAAATTACTTATTTCAGGCTCCAGATTTAGATTAAGTAGAATTTGCTCTCCCCCCTCATTCTAAAACAGGCAGAATTTAGAACTTCCTGTCTGTAGCAGATGATTCAAAGAATTCTTTAAACTTGTGTTTCTGTGTTAGAACAAAACATTTTTCACAACACCACTTTCAGTTTCCTTTGATTTTCTTATCCTTTTCAAAGAATAAATAAAACAAAAACACCTCTTTGTTCCTTCTCCCAATTTGTACCTCACCCTAGTACCCAGAAAAAAACAATTAAGTCTTTCCAACAGGTTATTCCTAGCACTGTCCATCTTTGGTGTAGATACAGATTCTCCCCTCTCCGTGAGGGCTAAAGTCAGGAAAACCTGCCTAACTACAAAGGCCAGCTACTGTGCCTCCAGCTTCTCCATGACACACGCTCACCTCCACCGTCCTTAAAGGCCACTCCCAACGCAAGCGTCTTTGGTGCCTTCGCTGTTAACCCCCTACTTGTGTCTCTCTAGGCTCCTCCCCCAAAAGCACCTTCCATGGTTTCCCCTTGTCCCCAAGGCAGAAGAGCCCAGTGACAAGGGACAGGCTTCAAATTCTGCCTCCACCACCATTTCTTTTTTTTAACATCTTTATTGGAATTGCTTTACAATAGTGTGTTAGTTTCTGCTGTATAACAAAGTGAATCAGCTATACATATACATATATCCCCATATCCCTTCCCTCTTGCATCTCCCTCCCACCATCCCTATCCCACCCCTCTAGGTGTCCACCACCACTTCTGAGCTGGCAGACCTTGGCCAGGATCTTGGCCTGAGTTTCCCAACCTGCACCATGGGGATAATAGCACACAGCTCACCTCATCGTCTTGGTACTAAATGCACGGAAAGGCCACCGCAACGGATTGTGCTGTCTGCAGGTGTCAGCTACTAACACGTGGTCTGCCTTTCTGGAAATGTTCTGCCCTCCAACTTTCTGAAACATGCATCTCAAGTTCTTCAGCCCCTACCTCCCCTTCATTTATGCTTTTTACTATATAAACCATTATCTTATGGGAGCCCGAACTCAAACCTTTTCATACCTTTCTTCTATCATCTCTGTTCTATATTAGTTGCTGCCAGTCTAGACCTCCAGCTCAAACAGATCTGGGAGGCAAAGGACACCCCATGGGCAACACAACCCAAACTTGAACTCACTGTATCAACACCTCCACCTCCCAAATCATTTCTGCCTCCTGAATTCAGACTCTGAGAGACAGGAGTAACCCGTGGCAAGTAACCTCAGAGACCATCCTCTGCTCTGCCCCCTCCATCACGCGGCATTCTAATGGGGACCAGCACACACACACACACCTGCCCCTGACGCGGTCACCACCTACCACTCCCTCCCCAGGCCAACGCCTCGGACCGAGCCCTCCTCCTCTCTCCTGCACTGCTGGGGTGGGGCCTCCCCTCTGACCTCCCTGCCTCCAGCATGAAAAGTCCTCATTCCATCCTCGTGGCGCTGGCCCAGGACCTCTGTCATTCAAAGTCTTTCTGCCTCTGCTGTCTACACAGGGAAGCCCACGCTGGAATGGACGATATAAAACGACCTTCAGAAGCCTGGCCCTTGTCAGCCTCGTGGCTTCCTCCTGCTCTCCCCTGCCCACCGCACTCTCCCACCCCCACCTGCGGCACCAAGCTCTCCCAGGGCCTGTCCACACGCTGCTCCGTCGGGCTCTCACACTCTCACCCCAAGTCTCTGCCTGCCTTACAGGTTCTTACTGGTTTTCCTCGGTCCGGCTCAGCAGCCACCTCTTGCAGGGCTCCTCCCTCCACGCTTGGCACTAGGTGGCCTATTCACATTCCTGTCATAGCATCTGTAGGCTACTTCCCACTAGGTTTTCCTCTCCGGATTCCTTCTCCCTCGGTCCTCCCAGTGCCTAGCACAACGTCCGGTGCTTAGTAAACACGCAGTATCTGCTAAATGGATGAAATAATCCCCAAATTAACAATGATTCCCACTTCCCGGGCTTCCCTCCCTCCCTCTACACATCACCATAACCTCTGTCTACTTGTTCTTCCTGATCCTGAACGCTATTTTATCCTCTAAAAAAAAACCAATCTGCTTCCAAAATCTCCCTATTTCATTGCTTTGATATTGCTTAAATACTTTCACTTCTTTAAAAGACACAAAAGCTGAATAACTTCAAATATTAAAATAACACCAATATTTTGACAGTCAATAAATCAGACAAATTATCATTAATGATAAGTTCTTTCTGCAGCTAAGATTTCAACAGAGATCTTTCGTACCCCTTTCCAAAATTTCCATTCTATTATTGGTTGGTGTTTTATAGAACCTGAAGACAAATGTGAAAATTAAACTGCCAAATGCTTCTGAGGAGATTAGGAATAACTGCTGAAGGAAATAAAGGATATTTTACCACTTGCAGGTTCTTGTTTCCACTTTCGGCTAATTCCGATTAGTTCTGGGTTATAAAGCCTGTCATCCTGTTAGTGAGTGGTCTATTATCATGAACATCTCTCATGTGTCTTCAGATAACATTTGCTATGAGAAATTTACTTGGGAAGTCTTAACTGCAGCTGACAAGGCTAGATCTTTTTTGTGAGCTATGACCAGCTGAATTTACTTTCATTCTAACTTCTAATTCTTATCTACTTACCATATGACCCAGCCATCCCACTCCTAAGTCCTTACGAAAAACTTATGTTCAGACAAAAACCTGTATGCAAATGTCTAGAGCAGCTTTATTCCCAAATCACCAAAAACTGGAAATAACCCTAATGTCTTTCAACGGGAAAACAGAGAAACAAACCGTGGTACATCCATAAAGTGGTCTACACAACTCGGCAATAAAAAAAAGAACCAAGTATGGATACAGAAAACAATATGGATGCCTTTCAAATGCACTTTGTAAGTCAAAGAAGCCATTTGTATGGCATTCTGGAAAAGACCAAATATAAGGACAGAACAAATCGCTGGCTGCCGGGGGGTTGGAGTGGAGAGAAGAGTCTGACTACAAAGGGACAGCAGGAGGAAAGTTTTTCAGGGAAGGGAACTACTCCCTAAGGGTAGTGGTGGCGCGTACACAGCACGACACGCTTGTCAAAACCCATAAAACCGTGGGTTTTACTGTATGTAAATTTAAAAGTAAAAAAAAGTTAATTATTTAACCATGACATAGTTAAAGATTATACGCCAAATACAGGCATACCTCCTTTGCGCTTTGCTTTACTGCACTTCAGAGATACTGTGCTTTTTTTTACAAATTGAAGGTCTGTGGCAACTGTGCATTGTCAGGTGATAGTTGACATTTTTTTCAGCAATAAAGTATTTTTTAATAAAGATACGTACATTGTTTTTCTAGATATGCTACTGCACACTTATTACAGTATAGTGTAAACATAACTTTTATATGTACCAAGAAACCAAAAAATTCAAGTGACTTGCTTTATTGCGATAATCACTTTCTTGTGGTGGTCTGGAACCCAGACCTACAGTATCTCTGAGGTACTGCCTGTATAATTAACACAAAGGTGTGGATTTCCTTGACGTTAAGCAGTGGCTGTTGTTATTATTTTGTTGCTACTGTATTGCATTGATGAGGAAGAAATGTTAGGGGGACGGGGTGGGGGGCAACCCCAAGTCTTTCCCCCCCTCCCCGTGCTGGCAACCTTTGCGAGGTTCCACAGGAGGGCAACCTCCGCTCCAGCTGTGAACAGCTAAATGGAGTTCCACCAAGGATATGGGAAAGGTTATTCAAAACCAACGGGAGACAGACGGTACCCCACAGCACAGCCCAAGAAAGCATTTCAAGGGAAGAAATACAGGCGGGGGGAGACTACAAATCCTGAAGTTCTAACTCATCCTAGTCAAAGGTATCAGCAGAAAATTCCATCCACGTGTTGGCTGCAGCATTCCTAGACCCTCCTTTAGAAAGGAGTCAAGGTGGGAGGTGGGTGGGGAATCTCTTTGTGAGAAAAGACAGCAAAAGACAGAGAGAGAGAGAGAGAGAGAGAGAGCGAGCAAGAGTTCTCCTAAACCAGGAGGCTGAGAGTTCTAAAAACCCTGGATCCAACGTTCTTTAACATGGAAAAAGTGATGCTAAGTAGGCAAATGATAAAAACAAGCAAAGGTTCACCACCCAGTGACTCTTTCTTTCCAGTGGACCCTCCTCAGCCAAACCCACACATTCTTCCTCCAGAGGGGATGGCCCGCCTGTCGTCCTTGGAGACTGCCCCAGGCAATCCCGAGCAGGCGCTGGGCTCCGGGCTCCTGGAGCGGCCCCGGCGCCAAGGGTGGGTGCCACCCTACTCCCACCTGGCTCTTCTGGGCAAGAGGATACTGCGGCTTCTCCGCACTCACATTCCCGAGCCCAGAAAACTCTGTTCCTCTCCGGGAGACCTGGGCCTGCCACATCCTCAGAGCCCAGCATGAGATCGCCACCTGAGACAAACCTCCAGCCAAGATGGGCTCCTGATTGCAGCCCTGGAGAACCAGCTCTCCGACCTGCAACGGCTCTTTGCAGCTGGAAAGTGGAAAGACGGGCCTGCGTGCAAAGCAAATGCTATTTTCCAGGCGCCTTCTGGGGGGAGGGGGAGTAACAAATCTAAAAACCACAGAGAGTAAACCAGAATGTTCTGGGACACGCCACGCCTCACAAAAAGGGCTTTTAAACATCCTATCAAGAAACAGTCACTGCAGGGGGTTAGCTGTCAAAGTTAAATAAAAATCACTGACTTTCTAAAGATAGGAGTGAAGGACTCAATTATAAAACAGCTTATTGTAGTATTAAGCTAATTAAGGTTTATCACATTAGCCATCTGAGTTTTAGTTGGCACCAGAAAAGCAGGAACAGCATATCATGCAACGTGGATTGGGATCTGCTTTGCAAGCAGATTTCTGCCACATTCAGACACAGAACCTCTGGCAGTCAAAAATGTTGTAGAATTGAAAACCAATTTTCGCACAGTGATTTGTCAAGAATTTTGTTCCATCACATGAGCTATTTACTGGCCTCTCAGTCCGAGATTACATTTATCTCTATTAAATACCGCACAAAGTATTCTGAGCTAATCATGCCCTGTTGTTTCTCTTTTGCCAGTTTTACCACACGCCGGATGCTCTGAAATCGTATGAAAAAAATTTCAACAATAAAACCCTTGCATACTTGACACCCTTCACTGCAGATATTCTGCCCACCAACTGCCAGCACACAACCCATTCTAAGACCCTCGGCACTTCTGAAAAGACTGTTCTGCTGAATGCAAAGAGGAACAAAATACCCTCCACAGAGTAGGGGAGAAATTTGTTTTCAATCGTGTCTTCTATGGGCTCCTCTTGACTGTACTTTAACCAAACCAGAAGACAGAACTAGTTCTATCCGTTGTTGCGATCATCTTGGATTTGATTCTGGAACTGCTGGTTTCCTGTTTGGGGAAGTTGCAGCTCTTTTCACAAGGAACCCCAAGGCGAAATGTTTTGTATTCCCCTGTGAGGTCTCACTGCCTTTGTTCTTTACTTTGCTACCACTGATCACTGCTGCTTCTCTCTTCTCCTCTAAAACCTCTTTTGGTTTTGGAGGATGCATAAAAATGCCAGCTCAAGTCAAACTGTCATCCTTTAAGGCACTGGACATTTTCTACCATCCACTGCTGTAAAGCTCTGAGTTAACAGGCATCTTTGCACAGAGAAAGCCAGACTACCCAGTCTCCTCCTGGCATTGCATTAAGTATTCCATATTAAAACGTATGCCACAAATAATCCAATGGCAAACTCACGGTCAACACCCCACCCCCGCCCAAATCAATAAAAGCCATTCCACCACTTGACTTGGAGTGAAAAGCCTTTCAGGTTAACACACAGAGCAAGGTAAAAAGCAAGGTGATGAATGAACAAAAGGCAAATCTACCTTCAGGCTCCTCAAATCCCAAAAAGGTGGCGAGGCTGCCTGGATTTGGCAAAGCCCTTCCATTTTCCTGTAATCATCGGGAAAATGCTACATGTGTAGTGCTTTAGTCTTATGCAAAACAGTGCATTCCCCACAAGGCCCTGACGCCTACCATTCTCTTAAACTTGCTTTTCAGGCCTGCCTCTTCTAAATGACCAGCCACATGCGATTTAATGAAGTCATTCTGATTTCGCCTTGATAGCAACACTATCATGAAGTCACTCTAATCCCATTAAACTTGGCTGACGTCAAGAGTATTTCTTCTCCACTCTCCACCCAATATTATCTCCAGGGTACCAATGCTCTGTCAATCTGTGTCTGAACGGATCTTCAAATAAATACTTAAATTCATGCTCAAAATTATCATATCTCACCTTGTGAACCTTGACCTTTTGGAAAGACTTTGGACCAATGTTCAGTTACTGTCACACGGTTGCATTCTCTGCAAATATGAAAGGGTTAAAAGCAGCCCCAGTCAACAGGCCTACAAGGAAAAAAAAGACAGCATGTATGCCTTACAGCATCACTGGAACGCATTTATGCTCATTTCCTAGAACAATAGTGTTACCTTTTGGCCTTCATAATAGTCAGAAGTATCCCCAAAACCCTTTAGTAGCTTCTAAAAGGAAAAGCACAAAACAGAACATACCCTGCAAGAGAAAAAAAGCATGCAAAGTAGCATTCTCCAGCAACAAACAAACTATCATTACAAATCCATCAGTTCATTTTGGTTTTGTTTTGTTAAAAACGTAGAGAAGGAGAGAGAGAGAGAGAGTGAGAGAGAGAGAGAGAGACTGCAGAAACCAAGTGTCCCCACCCTAGCAAGGCACATTTTTTTCTTTAATAAGGGTCATAAATCTCAGCTCCTTGTCCATCCCTTAAGCAAAAGAAAAAGGCAGGAAAAGCCCAAGTAATCTCAGACCTTGCAAACCTGCACATTTTTCCCCATCTTCTCTACACAGAATCTTCTAGGGCTCCATTAGTCACGTACCAGTGCTGTGTGGTGTCTAAGTGTGCATTCACATACTGTGTTGGGATGGTCCCTTCCTGCAAGCTCCTCTGCTTTTGGCTGCCATGAAGGGAGGAAGCTGCTATCCCACTGTAGTAGCTCAGTGACTGCATTGTGCTCAGGAGCTGATCTGCCTCAAACCAGTTTCAACCGGTTCTGGTCACCCTACATAAAAAAGCTATGGCAACCCTCGCTGAGTTGCCAACAAGTCCCTGAAAATCATCAGCACAGGGAGGATCTCGCTGGGGGTGGTTGCTCCCTCTTAGGTCTTGGTGAGGACGGGAAGGTCATCGTGGGTCCCCTCCACCGCCGCACGAGCACGCAGCCCTGGAAAGGCTCCCCTCACGAGCACCCCAGAGCCCCTCGGGCCCATCCCCCCTCCCGCCCACCCCAAAGCCCACCGCAGACACTGCTGCCCCTCCTTCTCCTTCCCCCACTTACCTCCCACAACCTGGCTCAGATCTTTGTGTACGTGTGTGTCAGTGTGTGTGCTCTGGGTTGGTGGCTGACAAAGAGCCCCCAGGAAAGCGATCTATGTGTGTCTGCTCACCCTGGCTGCGTCGGCGGCAGGGGCCGGCCTCGGCCTCCTAGCAGAGTGCTGCGGGCTCGTTGACCAGGCTCCTCTCTGCCTGTCACCCCCCCACCCAGCCCCCTCCTCCCGTTCCTCTCCTCTCTCTCGCAGCCCTGTCACCACCACCAGCAGCCCCCCAGTCTCCTCCTCCTCCTCCGACCTTCTCTTCTTTCAAGCACCTGGGGGGAGTAGTCCAAATCCCTTCACCTCGGGCAAGAAGTCTAGGGCTGCCCGGGGTGGAGGCGGGGGGCGGACTCGGGGCCAGTGGGACAGAGGGGCACAGAGGCCTTTTAAAAAATCCGCTGCGCAGCGCCAGCGCCGGAGGGGGGAGGAGGCGAGCGGCGGCGCTCACGTGGCCCCCCTCTCGGAACCTGCGGGGCCTAGCCAGACCGGCTGGTCCTCGGCCCCCCCAAGGAGGCCGGCGGGCCGCGAAGGCCGGCCGTTCCCAAGGCCTGGGTGGGACAGGCCGCGGCCGTCAGGCCCAGGGGCCGGAGCCTCACGCGCCGGCCCCGACCGCAGGGCCGGGCACGAGGGGCCCGCGCCCCCGCCCCTCGCCGCAGCCCGCCCGCGCCGCTTCCTCCGCGGCCCTGCACCCCTCAGTCGGCCCGGCCGCCCCCTCGCCGCCCCCCGCGCCCCGGGCGCACACCCACCCACTGCCCGGGGTTGGCCTTCGCAGCGGTCAAGCCCGGGCGTCTGGGCCGCAGCTCGGATGACCTTTGTTCAGCGCGGCGCCGCCGGCGGCTGCTGTAGCTGCTGCTGCTGTCGTCGTAGCGGCGGCGGCGGCGGCGGCGGCGGCGGCGGCGGCGGCGGCTTCCATGTTACGGGCGTGTCAGCCGCATTCCCGCTGCCGGGGTCGGGGTGTGCGTGTGCGGCGGAGGGGCCTCGCCGGCGGTGCCGCCGCCGATGCTGCCGATGCCGCCGCCGCCGCCGCCGCCCGGGCCGCCCCGCTGCCGCCGCCGCCGCCGCCGCCGCCGCCGCTGCCGCGGCCTTGCGGTGCGCCCGGCCCGGGCCCCGCGCCTCCCCGGGCGCCGCGCTCTAGGCCGCACGGCGGCGGCGGCGGCGGCCCGCCACGCCGGGGCCTACGATCGGGGTGCGGGCCCGGGCGGCGGCGGCGACACCGGCGGCTCGGCCCGAGCGGCGAGCGAACAAAAGGGAGCGCAGGAGAGGGGGAGGGGGCGGCCGGTGGGGGAAGGGAGGATCGGGGAGAAGGAGGCGAGACGCGAAGCCCCGCAGCCCGCGGGCGCGGACGCTCGGCCGGTGCCGACTCGGCGGAGGGAAGGCGAGCCGCGCGGACCTGCCAAGTCTCGCCCATATGCGGCCGCCGCATCGCGGCTTCGCCCCGGAGAGCGGGGTGGTGGTGGTGATGGTGGTGCTGAGGGCCTGCTGCTTTTTCCAGCGGCATTGCAGGCTCTCACCCAGTCCTTTTCATGGCCCCAAGCCGCAACTTACTCGAGTGGAAGGAAGCAAGGCCTCGCCAAAGATGGTTGCAAAAGACCGCGAGCCTCTACCCAGGATCTTGAAGCCAAGGTGGTGTTTTGTTATCCTCGTAATGGTGGCCAATAAGTCAGAAGAGAGCACGCTATCTTCAGATGCATTAAATCTGGAATTCTCCTTGGAGGTGGAAGAAGGGGCTCTCTTCTGGGTAGTTAGTGGTTTGGAGCCCTTTTCGCCTTAAACTGAGCCACAAAAGAATGGAAGACACCCCCTGGGGTGGGGAGAAAGCCCTGGTGTAAAAGACACACGTTTTGCTTTCGGAGAAAAAGCCACTGGGGCCAGATTGAAACATGGCATGTTCAGTTCATGTAGCTTTTTTTTTTTTTTAAGGGGGGGATGATATTGAGTAAACAAGATGTAATAGCTAGATCTTTAAATTCACGAAGGGAAATGTGTACAAATGTAACAAGCACATATTGTACATACAGCAGGTGGTCACAGACTCCAGAACACACACACACAAAAGATACATACATAAACCCCGTAAAGACCACAAAGGTGTATAACCGTTACCACGTCCGAGATGGAGATAATATATTAGCACCAGATCAGGTATGCTGTTATAAAGCCTTGCGTGCTGGTTCGTACAAGGTCCACAGACGTGCACTCGGTTGAAAGGTTTTTTAAAAAACGAGGAACCCCCAAATCAAGCGAATTGTGCTTACCCTAAAATAGGACAAAATGGAAGGATCTGAAAACAATGTCACCAACACCTCTGAAAAAGGCTCACTCCTGTTTGATCGGACTCTGAAGATACTGACATTACTCGAGGAGCCGTGAAGACTCCCAGCACAGGAAGCGTTTCTGTGCTTTATTTTAAATTAGATTAATTGGTTAATATTTGCAAAGTGTGCTGCAAAGTTTTCTTTTGTTAGTTTTTTTTTGGGGGGGGTTGTTGTGTTTTTTTGTTTTGTTTTGTTTTGTTATCTCTGTGCCTCTGCTTTGCATTAACTTCCATCGAGGAAGCCATTGTTCTCTGTTATGGGGTCATTGTCTGATGTAAATTGGAAGAAGCATTTTTGCTATTTAAGACTTTTCATGTAAATGAACTGAATGTTTCACGGAAGAGTTGTTGGTCTTTAATTTCAAACAGCAAATTGTTTGGAGTTGCACGTAAATTGGGACACATATTTACACGTGTTTAGAAACAGCTATGTAATCTGCAAATTTTGCCAGCCACCGGATCACATTTATCAATGTTACAAAATGGTGAAATTGAAACTCTTCTTCTTTTAGCCTGAAAACGGTGCCAGTACTCTGTGGGTTGAGTTTCAACTTTACCTGGGCTTGATTTCATTTGAAAGGAGGCCTTTTTTCTTCTCCCGAAGGTGGGCCTTTATTAATATGCATGTAAAAACATTACGTGCATTGGAAAGGATACAAGGCCTTGCTTATCTGAAATCTTGATCCACTACACATATTATGATGTATGGAATTTCATAATGTCCACACCATAGTAAATCCTAGCTTTCCTAGATTTAGAATCTTTGTTTACTTAGAATACCTTCTTACCCCTCCCCCAATTCCCTTCTCCTAAGAGTTGAAAGCACAGCACAAAGTGTTTGAATGGTTTCAAGAATTGTACTTCCAAAACTCAAGTCTGGATTGCTTATCATAGAGAGCCTTCGGTTGTAGAACCACCTCACATGGCTTCAGAATGTCATATACTTTTTGAGCAGAGCTTTTTACAAAGCCCAGTATTTTGGTCAAGCCTCGGAAATTAGTTTGAAAGCACAATTCATCATTTGCACAAACAGCAACAGATAACATTGCATCTGCTTTTTAAAAACCTTAACCAACCAGAAGTAAAAGATAATAACTTCTTGCAAATTATCTCAGTTCTGTTTTTACAAAGAGAATTTCAGAGAAATCCCTTTGCCAGGTAGATCCGTAGTGAAAAGCAAAGCACCCATCTTTATTCTATGAAATCACTGAATTTCACAGCAGAAAAAAACAATTTTTAGTGTAAGTTTAAAAAAAAATAAATAGCACTACCCCTCTTCCAAAAAATTAATATAAACGTTCATTCTATTATTGTGCATATGTAAGGGTATCTTGGGCACCACTCTGCTTTGGGCAACAATAGAAGTAAAGAATGAAATAAACTATTATTTGACTGCTGTAGATAAGAAGGGGCAGAACAAAGAAATCATATTATTCTTCTGTCAAATAGAAACTGAAGGAATTCCAAATCCTTTGGGATTTTGTTGTTGCTGTTTTTATTGCTAGCTCTTAATGTCTTCGTTTTTTTCCTCCAATCAGTGTATTGCAAAATCCCAGCTTTTCTTTTTTGCTTTTTTTTTTTTTTTAAACCTTTTGTGGTTTGAATCTGACTTTGTAGGCGCATGTAGATATCAGTCTACACATCATACTTTTCCTCTGAATTCCACTATGAAATTGGGAAATTCCTTTGTTAGGCAGAGCACACAAAAGGTGTGTTCCTTGAGGGAAAAGAGAAGGAAAACAAAAAGAAAAGCCTTTCCTTTATCTCACCATCAAAAGGCCGGAAAAACCACTCCTTAAACTGACAGCCCCCTGACTTGAGCTACATATTTTTTAGCTCAAAACTAAGACTAGGCCTAGGAGTTTATAGAGTTTCATATGTTAAATTTGTTGGCTTGTTTTCAAAGGAAGTATTACACTATTTAACACTAACATTACAATTTCAAGATCTGTAGCTGAGTGGCCAGCAAAGGGGGAAAAAAAAAAAAATCCATCTTATGTCTTCAACAAAATATTGATAGAATCAGAATTTTTTAATATTTTCCAAAAACATACCTATGAAAGAAATCATAACCAGATTTAAATTATTATTATATTAACCTGCCAGAAATAGACTGAGGGGAGGTCTAGGCGAGGATTCCCCTTATTTTTTGTTAGTTATTTCATAAACAGATTTTCCATAGCAAAGCCACCTCCCCTTTCCCAAACCTTATCTGGAAATACCTGCAAAGCCTTCACTCAGAGACCTGAAGGAGGTGGGGGCTAGGTCCTATTAAAAGATAAACTGAGACACATTAAAAATTTTAAGTGGGGATTTGAGCAGAAATCTATTCCAATAGGGCAGTGCCAAACCGGAAGTGGTAGGGGACTCCACCTACAGAAGCTGGGGAGAGGCATCGGGAGAAGGTGAGGACTCAAAGCAAGGAAATTATTTGGCTACAGCTTAAAACCTAGTTGGCTGTTTGTGATTGGCCATCCTTATCGGTTTTGATTTTGTAACCTGGAGGTATTTCCGGCCTTAGATTTTGGTTTATTTACGTAAGTGGCATTAGAGCCGCCTCAGTTTAATGGCCTCCTCATTTAATTAATTTAACGGTTCAAAGTTGGGCATTATTTAAGAGTCCCCCTAAATATCCGAATGACCTCCTAATTCCTGGCCCCTGGATGAATTCACTTATCTTCATCTCCTACTGTCTCTTTAGGCCTAAATACTGAAAAGCCAGCCTTGCCCAAGGAAAGAGAAGGATAGGGACAGAGGAAAGGGCTGTTGTATGAACTCTAGAGAATCAAAGAAGAGCAAGAAATTTTGGGATTGGGATACCAGCAAAGAGTCATCTTCAGCAACTATGGGCCAACGGACAATACCTGTTGAGAACTTTGTAAGATTTCCTAACCCTTTGTAACTTTTAAATTATGTCTGGGCTTCTTTGAAAGGAACTGGTGTTTGGGCTTTTTCCTACTAAGTCCAAGAGGAGGGGAAGAGAAAGAGGAGAGCTAGGAAGGTATATGAGAAAAGGAAAGACAATCAGACTTAATCCTTTAAGGAGGAGAAGCTGACACATAAGAAAGGGGACTTACTTCCACCCGAGAACGGATCTCATTGGTTCCCTGCAGCACAGGGGCTACCTGGGCCCTCTGTATGTGAATCTTCATCTTTGCATCTTCTTCCCCCCCACCATCTGTAGCAGTTAGCCCAATACCTTGTACATCCCACACTTGAAATTAACTAGTTATTTGTGAACTAAAGAATGGATAATAAGCCCACAGGTACCTAAAAATAAGCATGTCCCAAGCTAAACATAAGATCTTTTGCCACTGTAGTGGATACTGTAAGTGCTTTGTCTAGAACCATCTTTGGGCTATACAACCCCATCCCCTAGCTGCTGAGACTATTGATAGCTGACCACTCACAACTGAGTCCCCGGCAAATTGCCTTGGCTACCATCTTGTGCCAGGTCCTGTGAACTGTCTCACCCAAGTTTACACTCCTCCCCCGGGAGCAGCCAATGTCTGGCTGATGTAGCAAGACAAAGGCTTGCCTTAATTTGGGCCAGTTCTAAAGAGCCATCCTAGCTCCAGAACTCCCTGGAAATTGGCTTAGGCCTCAGTCTCCATAGCACTGTGGGTCAACTCCTTCTACCTAATCTGGCCTTCCTCACTCCCTCACAGGTGGCTCTCCAGAGATTATCCAGAGCCTATTTCTAAGAAACAGCTCCAGAAACCAACCAAACCAGATCCACCTCCCCCTTGATTCCGCCATCTGATGACACTTATTACCTCATCTATTCCATCGCCATGTGCTGAGGATTCTACCTCCCAAGGATCTGTTGATTCCAGTCCCTTCTCTCCATATCCATCACCTGGACTCAACCTCCTGCTCATCCCCTCAGCTCAAAACTGGTCCCTAACTGATCTTCTTGCCTCCAACCTGGCCAACTTCCAATACATTCTCCACACTGAGAACTCTAGGAACATTTCTAAAGATGCCATCTTGTCACCCCTCTTCACAAACCTTTCCATATCTCTCCATTGTCCTTAGAATAAGGTCCAGACTCAGAAGACTCTCCATGAATCAACCCGTTTGCCTGTCCACATCCCTTGCCCTCCCTCCTCACATTCTAAGATCCAGCCTTGTAGAACTTTTCGTTCTTTGAATGAGACCTGATGGCTCTCACTGTCAGGCCTTCACAGTGCTGTTCCCTCTTTCCGGAAGACTCTCCCCACCCTTCCCAATCCCATTCGTCTAACTAACTCCCATGTATCTTTAGGTCTAAATTTATGTCACTCACTTGGAGAAGCCTTCCTTGACCTCTCTCTACACATACAAGCTGAGTGGCCCTGACATGTCCCTAAGTTATTCTTTTCACGTGACACTTGCCGTGCTTGCAGGATCTTAGTTCCCCGACCAGGGATTGAACCCAGGCCACCATGGTGAAATCGCCGAGTCCTAACCACTGGACCACCAGGGAATTCCCAACACCTGAGTTTTTGGCTCTCTCCCCATGTGACAAGAAACCTGTGAGATCAGGGACAATGATACTTTGGCTCACTGAGGTCTCCCCAATGCCATCATCATATATAGAAAGACATTGAAAAATTAGGTGTTCAGAACATCCAGACTGATTAAACGCCTGTAGGGATTTTTTTTCTCAATGACATTTGGAGATAAGAGATGATTAAATACTTCACAATTTTTTGCTAAACAATGATAAGTTTATTTAACACCAAAAGACCCAAAGCCACATATCACTAGGGAAACATTGGTTATTTCTGGAGAGGTAGAAAACACAAATATAAACCAACAAATGTTAAATTAGGAAAATAATAACCAGAAAATATGACTGCAAAATAAAATACATTCATTTGTCAGCAAACAGTTGGAAGATGCTTAAAAAATATTGCTGTAGATTTGAGCAAACACGTATTAGAATAAATTACACAGTGTGGGAAGATTGCTCTACTGTTGAAAGAGAAGAGCAGCTATTTCTAACATGCTACTGCTTAGGGTACATATGCATGATCCTGTTCCAATGATGACAGAGCTGTACAAACTGATTTTTTACGAACCACTAAATAAAAAGTTTAGCAGAGAAGGTATATTCTCAATAATAAATGATTTCTTTAATGGAAACAATATATGATTTTTAAAAAACTCATATATTGAGTTTATGTTATTGTAACAATAACAACCAAAGAAGCAGCCACTCTCCAGGAATTTTTAATTCTGGGATTAAATTACAAAAGTTCCAGCACACAAAATTGATCACTGAATCATTCACAGGTAAGCTACTGCAGCCAAGAAATTGAAGCCAAAATTTCAGAGATTGCTACAGGATATCATCAGTGAGGTTAATTTTATTTTTAAAGGGGGGTGGGGGGGTATAAGAAGGACTTTCCTGCCAGACTCAATCCTGGACTTTGAAAGATGAGGCATGACTACTGAAATCTTTGTACCACACAGTGGTTTGCTGGATATGTTACAGCAAAGAACTTTATAAAGATAAGTTATTCATTGTCCTCTTAAAGACAGTAGTTTCAAATCTGCTGTCTTTTTCATTAGTAAATGCTGTCCATAACACACTGTCTGGCAGATATTTTGTTAGAACAAAAAATGCGTGGGAATTCCCTGGCGCTCCAGTGGTTAGGACTTGGCACTTTCACTGCGGTGGCCGGGGTTCAATCCCTGGTCGGGGAACTAAGAGCCCACAAGCCTCTCGGCAAGGCCAAAAAAGAAAAAAAAAATGCTTAATCTGTTCTTTTAAAGATAATGTTCTAACCACAAGAAAGAAAGTGATTACTTTTATAAAGAAACTCACGCTATGGAGAGAGCATTTTAGAAACAGATGTTTAGCAATCACTTGTGATTTGGTGCTAAAAATTATGTACGAATATTACCTTTAACAACTATCAACTACGTAGTTTATATCATAAAGTGAATTTTCTAAACTGTTAAAAAAAAAAATACAACTCCCAGATGAAGAGCTTTGGTATATTTGAACCTATTTGTTTAAAATATAAAAATGCAATTGCAACATCTTCCAGTTTACAGGAACAACTGACTGATGTTGGGAAACAGCGATTCATCACCCAAATTTCCACTCAACCTTTTGCATAGATGGTAGGTGGGATTAAAAAATGAGCATTATCCTTAAGCACTTGGTGAAAATGATCCACCTGTTCCAATGGTACATAACGTTGTGAAGCGTCTTTTCCCACTAAGACAGCGTTTAAAACAACCAACCTAAAAAGAAATTGAATTTAGAACAAGATCTTCAAATCGCTTTATCACAATGTGTTCTACCAAGATTTCCCAAAAAGATGCAGGTTGAATACTAAAAATTTTAATGAGAGCAAAATACTTTATACTGCTCATTAAGAAAATTAAATTTTAATGACATTGTTTAGTCCATCATAATTTCAACCTTCTTTGACTTCTGTTTTTGTGTATAATTTGTAATGTACAAGACATATCAGGATAGTACTCTCTGTGTTTAATTTATAAGTGAATATATAGGTGTGATTCATCAAGGGTAAAAGCCACTGGGGACTTCCCTGGTGGTCCAGCGGTTAAGACTCCGCGCTTCCACTGCAGGGGGCACGTATTTGATCCCTGGTGAGGAACTAAGATCCCACATGCTGTGCGGTGCGGTCCAAAAAAGAAAAAAAAAGAGTAAAAGCCACTGGATTTGAAAATTTTCCTTGAGTGGACAAGCTCAATTTTTGCTAGGTAGAGTGAAAACTTGTATTCCTTAATTTCACTGCATTGACAGTCCAGATTTGGGGAAATAAATAATCATGATCAGATAAATAATCATCATCACACCCGTCTTGAGTTTCCACCTCAGCCTCTCACCAAATATAAAAGCAATCAACTGTATCACTTCCAGAGGATTCCTGGATCCTCCCTTTCCATCAGTGCCTCTCCTCTGACCTTTCTCTCATTTTGTCCCTCCCAGTCCATCACACAGAGTGTTAAGTCAACTTGACTGTAGCACATGGGAAATTCAGAGCATAAACCACAACCAGTTAAACTACAGTAAGTCCCCTACCTACGAACCTTCAAGTTGCAAACGTGTGTTCGCATGTCCAATTACATGTTATTTCACATGTCTGATGTACACTGTCATGCGCATGCATCTTCTACAAGTGGTTGTGCTTTTGTGTACTTTACAGTACTGTATTGAGTACAGTATTACAGTATCTTTATTTCAAGCTAGATCTCCTAGAGGACAACTTCATTGAACTCCTTGCTGTGTAACACGAGGAGCTTACTAATGAAGACCTGACGGAATTGGAGGCCCAGAGAAAGGACCAAGAGAGACAAGGGGAAGAAGAAGTAACTGAAGAACCGAAGAGATTCACGATGCAGGAAATGGCAAGGGGATTTTCTTTATTTGAGGAGGCACTGTTAGTTTTTGAGGCACAGGACCCGAACGTAGAACAGTACATAAAGGTTGCAGCAGCCGTTCAGAATGCAATCCAGTGCTACCGTGTCATCTATGACAAGAAAAAAAGAGCTACTACCCAGACATCACTGGATCATTTTTTCAAAAGGGTAGATAGAATTGAATCCAGCAAGGAACCAGAACCTGTGCCATCAACGTCAGGCGTGAGTGAAATTGCAGCTTGCCCTCCATCTCCTGTTGCTGATGATCCTTCGGCTCTACCATCTCCCACCTCCTCTCCCTCCTCCAGTCAGTAACTCTTCTTGCAATACCAGCCCCTGTATGCCAGCTGTTGTACTGTACTACTGTACTTTTCAAGGTACTGCACTGTAAAATTAAAAATGTTGTATTTATCTTTTGTGTTTGTTATGTATTATTTGGTGAAAAGTATTATAAACCTATTACAGCACGGTACTATATAGCTGATTGTGTTAGTTGGGTACCTTTGTTGGAATAACTTTGTTGGACTTATGAACAAATTGGACTTACGAACGCACTCTCAGATGGAACTCGTTCCTATGTAGGGGACTTACTGTACCTTAGCGCTAGGCACTGCGCACCACAGGCACCACTCAGTTGCTTTGCAAAGGGAGCAGTAACTAAGCCCCTCCAGGTGCTGCCACCCATCTTCCTAGATTCTTTTAACTAGCCCATCCTACCCTTACCCTCTAAGCAAAAATTCAGTCAAGAGGAATAAAGACCCTTTCTCTTGTGGCATAAAATAAACCCTCTACCCCCCTTTCTGGCTGCCTCCCTAATGAAACTATAGTCTGAAAGATTGTCCCTACTTTGGGAATTCTGCGTGGAACTCCTCACATCAGCCCCTTCTTGAAATCCTTTCTTTCCCTTAGCTTGACGCTGTTCCCCTTTCTCTAAAGATCATGCTTTCTCAGTCTTTCTTCCTAGCTGAGTTTTCTGCAGTCCTGTTTGTTAAATATGGATGTTCTCAAAGTTCTTTTTTTTTTTAAATAAATTTATTTATTTTATTTATTTATTTTTGGCTGCGTTGGGTCTTCGTTGCTGCACGCGGGCCTTCTCTAGTTACGGCGAGTGGGGGCTACTCTTCATTGTGGTGCGCGGGCTTCTCATTGCGGTGGCTTCTCTTGTTGCGGAGCATGGGCTCTAGGCACGCGGGCTTCAGTAGTTGTGGCACGTGGGCTCAGTAATTGTGGTTCACGGGCTCTAGAGCGCAGGCTCAGTAGTTGTGGCGCACGGGCTTAGTTGCTCCACAGCATGTGGGATCTTCCCGGACCAGGGCTCAAACCCATGTCCCCTACATGGGCAGGCGGATTCATAACCACTGTGCCACCAGGGAAGCCCTTCTATCTTTTTTAAGAAATTTATTTTTTATTGAAGTATAGTTGAATTACAATGGTGAGTGAATTACTGCTGTACAGCAAAGTGATTCCGTTATATATATATGTGTGTGTATATATATATATATATATATATATATACATTCTTTTTCATATTTCCAGGTTCTATCTTTGACCCTCTGCTTTTCGAACTCTGCATTTCTTGGGGAAACACATTTGCTCTCTGGGCTTCAAGTATCTCTTTATTCTGGATTCCCAAATCTCTGTTTCTAGCCCTAACATCTCCTGTAACTCCAGATCACAATGAATTGTCAAGTAAGCTCGAGAAATGACTGACAGTCATGTCTAACTCGGGAGGTCCAAAAGGTACCTCCTCTCCTCCCGTCCTCCACGGTGGCATGTGACTCAACGGCCCCACGCTCCTTTCTCCATCCCTCTGCCATGTTGCACTCCTGCCTCCACAGCCAGGAGGCGAGGACTGCCTGTGCTTTCTGCAGCCTTCTCAGTGCACCTGTCCTCTGTCCCCAGCTCTGTGGATGCCCTGGTTTAAGGAGCTCCCTCTCACTTGCTCTCTCTGTTTTTGTTTGATGTTTGCTTGTTTGTTTGGGCTGCACTGTGCAGCATGCGGGATCTTAGTTCCCCAACGAGGGATCGAACCCGTGCCCCCTGCAGTGGAAGCGCAGAGTCTTAACCACTTCCCTCCAGGGAAGTCCCTCTCCTGCTCTCTTACAGAGACTTCTTCACTTATCACTAACCTCTTTTCAACCAATTTCTGCTCACCAAACAGCCCTTAAGCAAGCAGCTTATCACATTAAATGCATATACACCATGTTATTCCTTTCCGCTGGAAGAAAAAGTGCCCTCGTCAAAAGTGCTCGCCACACATGATCATCACCACCTGCTGACAAGACAAAGCTGAGTTGAAGGCTCACCACGGGAAGTCGGGGAGAACACTCCTCAAAATGCTTGCACAGTGTCTCATAAGGAGGGGGGACGGTCAGAACTGATTGAGAATCGGGGGGGTGGGGTGGGAGGAGGGGCAAGGGCAGGAAAAATAAAATAAGAAAAGAATTTACTGAGAATTGGAAGCTGGGTTTAAGGTGGGCCTATCAATGTGGGAGCTTGGCTAGGAGGCATGAGTCCAGGATTGGTAAAAACAGCAAGGTGAGGACTTAGAGGCGAGGGATTTGAAGAATCTTAGTGCACGGATTACTGTGTCCTTTTCATCAAGAGTTGATGGGTCTTTAGAGAAGTTCCTCTAAGAAACAACCAAACCATTTTCTGGGGCAAGAGAGCTCTGGAAGAATAAAGAAATGCTAATTAAAATAACAGAACAGAAAGTCATGTTAACATAGACACTAAGGTATAGTGTAGGTTCTCAAAGTCCAGGCTGGGGTGGGGAGTGGCCAGTTTTGGTTCTTGCTGATTTTGCCTCTTCAGCGCCTCCCTGATTTGACTCCAGCCTCATCCATCTCATCCGTCCTGTCTGAGGTTGTAGTACCAGGTGACTGGAGAAGAAAGAGAAAACATGCACAGAAGTATCCCTAAACCTTCCTCTCTGGAACCTACTAAATAATAAAGCATTTGGGTAAATAAGGACAATCTCAATTTTAAAAAAGGTCTGATCCCTTTATCCTTAGCAAATCCAAAGTAGCTTGCCACAAAAGATGGGAAAATCTTGCCATCTGTAAAACCAAGACCATCGCAGGACTCCTCCTCGATCAGGTGGGGAGGATCTTAGGGGCACATATGGCGGATCTGAGGAAAGAACAGTTTTCAATTTTCCTTCTCTTTATTTATTTTGTGTTAAAATATTTATATTGTTTCTGCTAGGAAGCTTGTCACAGAAGAGACAATTTTCCTTTGTGATTACTATCCTAGCTAAGATACTAATAAGCACTTAGAATTTAATAGCAAAAGCCCACGAACAAATATAAAGCCAAGGAAGGCTTACCTTTGCCTTAGAGCTTTGGCTCTTCAGGTAGCATTTGGAAAACTATTCTTTTTTTTTTTTAATTTATTTAATTTATTTATTTATTTTTGGCTGCGTTGGGTCTTCATTGCTGCGCGCAGGCCTTCTCTAGATGCGGCAAGCGGGGGCTACTCTTCCTTGCGGTGAGCGAGCTTCTCATTGCGGTGGCTTCTCCTTTTGCAGAGCACGGGCCCTAGGCACGCAGGCTTCAGTAGTTGTGGCGCACGGGTTTAGTTGCTCCACGGCATGTGGGATCTTCCCGGACCAGGGCTCGAACCTGTGTCCCCTACATTGGCAGGCGGATTCTTAACCACTGAGCCACCAGGGAAGCCCTGGAAAACTTGATCTGTTATCCTGGGCACTTTCTGATAGTGAAGAAGTCATGAAGTACACGTGCAAGTGTAGAAATAATAGGAGTGCTCACACTCATACCAAACTATTCTGCTTGTAGGATGGGATTTCTTTTTTTTTACATTTTATTTTATTTACTTGGCTGCACCAGGTCTTAGTAGCAGCATGTGGAATCTAGTTCCCTAAGCAGGGATCGAACCCAGGCCCCCTGCATTGGGAGCTTGGGAGCGCTGAGTTTTAACCACTGGACCACCAGGGAAGTCCTTGCAGGTTGAGATTTAAAGCAGCCTTTCCATCTGACAGACTCGCCTGCCTTTAGAGACTCCAGCAGTACTCTCTAGCATAGAGCAAGGTAGCAGTATAAGGTTCCAAAGGAGCTCTCCCAGTCCCCTGGTGTGGAGCTTTGAGGCTGAATTCCATTCTCAGTGCCAAACTCAACAGTTCCACGTACTATCCTTCTTCCTTACCATTCTTTGTCCTTTTCTACCACCATCACTTAGACTTTAATAATACACATTGCAGAATTAGGATATGATATGAGTGGCTAATAGAACTGTAGACTGACCTGGAGTTAGTTCATTTCGGTTATTAAATGCTTACTGGTGCAGAGCCCAATTCGTCACCCTAGTATTGGCCCTCAGGGTCTCTGCAGTGCTGTTCCTGCTCTCTTGGATAGCTTTGCACAGATATTTACCAGCCTGGCTCCCTCCCTCACTTCATTCATGTCTCTGCTCCATCATCACCTTGTCGGAGGGAGCTTCCCTTGCTGCCCTAACTAAAATTGCCCCCTTCTATCTCTAGTTAGCCCTTTACTGTGTTTTATTTGTCCCATAGCTCTTACCACTACCCGGCATTATATTTAAGGTTGCCATATAAAATACATCCCATCTTTGGAACCTACCTAACACTAAAAAATTCATTATTCATCTGAAATTCAAATTTAACTGGGTGCCTTGTAGTTTTATTTGCTAAATCTGGCAACCGTAATTATATTGCATCTTTCATTCCTTTCCCTACCATTTGAATGCAAACTCCATGAAGCAAAGATGTGGTCTGTTGGATTCACTGCTCTAAATCCTCAGCATCTAGTGTTCTGGAGTCTCATCAGGCTGGGCACACAGTAGGCACTCATGAGTGTTCAGGAATGAAAGAAGAAAGCACAAAGCAATACAGCACCAACTGAGGACTTTGTGCTAACAGGGTAATGCATGCCGCATTCCCATCTGGCTTCCACTGTCTCCTTGGAAAATTTTCAATTGTAACGGGGATTCCAAAGATGAAAACGTTTGCTTTCTGGTCCAGATACTGGATTAAGACCACCAATATGTACCAAACTGCCAAACCCCAGTCAAAGGACAGCTTACAAATCCTACTGATACGAATCAGAATTGAGCCATAAATTTGGCAGTAAAAACAAAATCCTTTTTTTATTTTTTAAACAACCCCTAACCATTCCTTGTCTTGCCAAGTGTTCCCCATCTACAATCACCGGATTTCCTTCCCCAGCTGCATTCACTCTGTTGTTCCTCCATGGCGCTCTTGTTCACATAAGCTAGAAAACAAAACTACATCCGTCAAATATTGTCCTCAACAGCTAGTCTTTAAAATACTTGGCCGTGTCTAGGGTGATAGTTTGGGCAGCTTCATTTGATGTTCTGACAACTGGGTATTGTTAGTTTTGACTTGGTTACTTAGAGAAGACTTTGTTATCCTCCCACCCCCAATCACTCATGTGTATTTACTCAGCTAAGTAACTCTTGTGACCCATGGCGTTCCCCTTATGGGTCTTTTCCAGAGGCAGGAAGCCAGAAAGGTGGTTGAAGCTCAGAAAGCACACCTTTTCCACCCAGCAGCAGAAAGTAAGTATTTCTTGCCATGGTTGGATCTTTAAGAGCTTTCACCTAGATGGAAACCAAGTTTTCTTTTTCTTCTGCATATTCCATATCCCACCCACCTGGAAGAAAAAAATAAAAAATAAAAATAAAAATGGAAAACATCTACCTTTATACAAAGAAATAGCCATGTATGTCTTTCTTCTTGCTAATGCCTTTAAGCTTTGCTATACCTTCACCCTACAGCATAATTATGAGCAATGCATATCTCAGGATGTCTTGAAGTAAATGATCAGATACCAAGAATACAGTGGTACGATACAGGAAGAAAGTGAGGTTAACTGGGACAGATTGCTACTGAAAGCCTGCCAGGAAAATTTCAAAGATCCAAGAAACAATCCCATTAAAGAAAAAAATTGAAACAGGTGCAAGACCTAAATAGCCAGGCAGCTTGGAGCTGAGGTTTATAGAAAGAGATACCATACATACACTGGGTTGTTTAGCACTGGATCTCTTGTGAATCTACTATGTTCTGTCCAACATAACATTACTTCTGAAGTTCATAAAACATACTCCCACCTTCACGGGCGAGCCATTTTCTGAACAGAGTCTTTATGCTGTCAATAATTGTACTAGAATACAGCGAAGATTTTCGTATGCTTTGGGTGCATAGGACTTTTACCCTCTGCCCTAAAGGACCACAGTTTGCCAGTCGGCTATGATTCTTGTGGTTCTTGCATCTGTTTCTCCTGGTACTTCGATCTTCCTTGAGCCTCTAGGAGTTAGTTTTGCCTTTCCTAGGGAACCTACTTCCAGCACCTCCTTTTCTAATCAGCTATTGAAACCAAGTAATCAAGTGTGTAAGAACCATGACTAAACTAAGAGGAGGCGCTCCAAGTTCCTGGCGTTTCCTTCACCTGGCAGTTTGTAAGCTTCCCCCTCCCCCTACACTCCTCAGACCCGTGGCTTCTAGGTGTGTGAGTTGTAGTAGCAAGGATAATACCCAACACTGACGCAGCCCTGACTCCCCGCCAGGTATTGTTCTAAGTATCTTGCTCTGTATCTATTATCTCATTTAACCCATATTCTCA
>NW_028122029.1:0-48812 GCF_965194805.1 Balaenoptera borealis | reverse complement strand
GCAGTAGATTTAAAGCTGCTGTTTGAGGAAACGGCTTTTGGGTGGCAGGATTTCTACGTTGCCAACTCTGCTTGCTAGGGAAACAGAACTTCGCTGCAAGTTGTGGTTTTAGGTTGCAGATTAGAGTGGAATGTGCCAGGACAAACCCCCATAAGTTTAACCTCCGTAATTCTTGTCTGTCTCTTTAAGTTGTAGTTTTTATCAGAGCAAATTTGATTGAAAAAAAATTTTTTTTTGTAGGAGTACAGAATCTTGTTCATTTACACATATACCTATATTTATTGATCTTTGGGTCCTTTTCCATGTAGGTTGTTACAGAGTGTTGAGTAGACCACTCTTGGTATTCCATAGGTCTTTGGGGATTATATATTTTATATGTATTAGTATATGTGTGTTAACCCCAATATCCTAATTTATCCATTCCTCACACGTTTTCTTTGGCTTAACCATAAGTTTGTCTTCTCAATCTGAGATTGCCTTTCTCTATGGAAATATGTTCATTTTTATGAATTTTCAGATAACATAAGGGACATCATAGGGCATTTGTCTTTCTCATTCTGACTTACTTCACGTTGTGTGATTATCTCTAGGCTCCTCTGTGGTGCTGCATATGCCATTCTTTTATTTTTTTCCGTGACGGATATTCCATTCTGTCCATATTACCACTTCTTCTTTGTCCATTCATCTGATTATGGACCTTTTTTGTGTTTCCATGTCTTGGCTATTTCAGTATTGCTGCAGTGCACATTTGCCTGCCTCTGTCTTTCCGATTCTTGTGGTCTTAGGTTATAGGCCCAAAAGGTGCCCTGCCGCATCATATGGTAGCTCAATTTTTACGTTTTAAAGCAGCTCCGTTCAGTTTTCGTTAGTGCTGTTACCACTTTACATTCCACCAGCATCTAGAAATTACAGAGTTCTCTAAAAGCCCTTAGCATTTATAGTTTGTAGACTTTTTGCTGATGGCCATTTGACTGGTGTGAGCTGAAACGTTTCACGTTGGATTTGCATGTGGCTAATAATTCCTTATACTGAACTTTAGGCATGTCCTCTTTTTTCTTTTCCTTCTTTTTTAAAGAGTGACTACAACTTCCCTCTTCGTATTGACTTCTTGAAAAAGTTGTAATGTGTAGAATTTTCTTGCCTATTCCCTACCCCAGGGCATTTGTTGAGGGCAGGTGTCATTTACAGCCCTGCAGTCCTTGTGACTATTAAGCAACCATTAGCACTTGGTTTAAAGCTGCTGTTATGGGAAACAACCACAAGGCGGCAGCATTATTACGTTCTCAACGCTTGTTACTAGTGCAAAAGAGTCTTCCTGAAAGTAGTGTTCCAAGGTTGTAAATTAGAGTGGAATGTGCTGGGACAAGCCCCCAGAAGTTTATGTCACCTTACTTATGTTTGTTTTTTAAATTTAATTTCTATTTCTTATCGGAGTAAATTTGATTAGAGTGTTGTGGTTTTCTGGCTGTACAGAATCTGCTCAATGATTCATACATATGTCTGTTCATCTTCGGATCCTGTTACCTTGTATGTTATTACAGAAAGTTGAGTAGACCTCCCTTGGTATTTGGTAGGTGTTTTTGTCTTTATATATTTTATATGTATTGGTGAGTATATAATTCATATGGTTTATATGTTATATGTTTATATACATTTAACATACATTAGTATATCTATGTTAGCCCCATAGTCCTAATTTATCCATCCTCCCACCTTTCATTTTGGCTAACCATTAGTTTGTTTTATAAGTCTGTGAGTGTCTTTTTCTGTGAAAATATGTTTATTGGTAGCAACCTTAGGCTAACATGTATACAAGATATCATAGGATATTTATCATTCCCTCTTGACTTACTTAAGCTAATATGATTATTTCTAGGCTCATGTGTAGTCCTGAAAACGGCATTGTTCATTTTTTTCCCGAGGCTACTCTTCCATTCGGTATGTGTACCACTTCTTCTGTGTCCATTTATCTGTTGATGGACATTTTGTTTGCTTCCATGTCTTGGCTATTGTAAATACTGCTGCAATACACGATTTTCCATCCCGTGTCTTTTTTTTTTTTAAGATTTTTTTTTAAATTAATTAATGAATTTATTTATTTATTTTTGGCTGTGCTGGTTCCTTGTTTCTGTGCGAGGGCTTTCTCCAGTTGCGGCAAGTGGGGGCCACTCCTCATCACGGTGCGCGGGCCTCCCACCATCGCGGCCTCTCCCGCTGCGGAGCACAGGCTCCAGATGCGCAGGCTCAGCAGCTTTGGCTCACGGGCCCAATTGCTCCGCGGCATGCGGGATCCTCCCAGACCAGGATCGAACCCGTGGCCCCTGCCTTGGCAGGCAGACTCTCAACCACTGCACCACCAGGGAAGCCCCATCCCGTGTCTTTTTGATTCTGACTTTCACAGGTGAAAGGCCCAATAGTGGGACTTCCGGATCATATGGTGACTCAATTTTTACCTTTAAATGCGCTGCCATTCTGTTCCTATTATTGGCCGTTACCAGTTTACATCCCACTTAGACCGAGAGGTTACGCTATTCTCCACAACTTCTTCAACATCTATTGTTTGTAGACTTTTTGCTGATGGTCATTCTGACTGGTGTGAGGTGATACCTTTGTGTAGATTGGATTTGCATGCGTCTCATATTTCCTGATGTTTTGCGTTTATCAGTGTCCTTTTCACTTTTTTTTTAAGATTGAGCGAAACGTACAACTTCTAACTGCCTTCTTGAAAAATTTGCTGCGTTTGGATTTTTTTGGCCATTCCCTTCCCCAGGACATTTTTTGAGGGCATGAGTCATTTACAGCCCTGCAGTCCTTGTGAATATTAGTGACCATTAGCAGTAGATTTAAAGCTGCTGTTTGAGGAAACGGCTTTTGGGTGGCAGGATTTCTACGTTGCCAACTCTGCTTGCTAGGGAAACAGAACTTCGCTGCAAGTTGTGGTTTTAGGTTGCAGATTAGAGTGGAATGTGCCAGGACAAACCCCCATAAGTTTAACCTCCGTAATTCTTGTCTGTCTCTTTAAGTTGTAGTTTTTATCAGAGCAAATTTGATTGAAAAAAAATTTTTTTTTTGTAGGAGTACAGAATCTTGTTCATTTACACATATACCTATATTTATTGATCTTTGGGTCCTTTTCCATGTAGGTTGTTACAGAGTGTTGAGTAGACCACTCTTGGTATTCCATAGGTCTTTGGGGATTATATATTTTATATGTATTAGTATATGTGTGTTAACCCCAATATCCTAATTTATCCATTCCTCACACGTTTTCTTTGGCTTAACCATAAGTTTGTCTTCTCAATCTGAGATTGCCTTTCTCTATGGAAATATGTTCATTTTTATGAATTTTCAGATAACATAAGGGACATCATAGGGCATTTGTCTTTCTCATTCTGACTTACTTCACGTTGTGTGATTATCTCTAGGCTCCTCTGTGGTGCTGCATATGCCATTCTTTTATTTTTTTCCGTGACGGATATTCCATTCTGTCCATATTACCACTTCTTCTTTGTCCATTCATCTGATTATGGACCTTTTTTGTGTTTCCATGTCTTGGCTATTTCAGTATTGCTGCAGTGCACATTTGCCTGCCTCTGTCTTTCCGATTCTTGTGGTCTTAGGTTATAGGCCCAAAAGGTGCCCTGCCGCATCATATGGTAGCTCAATTTTTACGTTTTAAAGCAGCTCCGTTCAGTTTTCGTTAGTGCTGTTACCACTTTACATTCCACCAGCATCTAGAAATTACAGAGTTCTCTAAAAGCCCTTAGCATTTATAGTTTGTAGACTTTTTGCTGATGGCCATTTGACTGGTGTGAGCTGAAACGTTTTCACGTTGGATTTGCATGTGGCTAATAATTCCTTATACTGAACTTTAGGCATGTCCTCTTTTTTCTTTTCCTTCTTTTTTAAAGAGTGACTACAACTTCCCTCTTCGTATTGACTTCTTGAAAAAGTTGTAATGTGTAGAATTTTCTTGCCTATTCCCTACCCCAGGGCATTTGTTGAGGGCAGGTGTCATTTACAGCCCTGCAGTCCTTGTGACTATTAAGCAACCATTAGCACTTGGTTTAAAGCTGCTGTTATGGGAAACAACCACAAGGCGGCAGCATTATTACGTTCTCAACGCTTGTTACTAGTGCAAAAGAGTCTTCCTGAAAGTAGTGTTCCAAGGTTGTAAATTAGAGTGGAATGTGCTGGGACAAGCCCCCAGAAGTTTATGTCACCTTACTTATGTTTGTTTTTTAAATTTAATTTCTATTTCTTATCGGAGTAAATTTGATTAGAGTGTTGTGGTTTTCTGGCTGTACAGAATCTGCTCAATGATTCATACATATGTCTGTTCATCTTCGGATCCTGTTACCTTGTATGTTATTACAGAAAGTTGAGTAGACCTCCCTTGGTATTTGGTAGGTGTTTTGTCTTTATATATTTTATATGTATTGGTGAGTATATAATTCATATGGTTTATATGTTATATGTTTATATACATTTAACATACATTAGTATATCTATGTTAGCCCCATAGTCCTAATTTATCCATCCTCCCACCTTTCATTTTGGCTAACCATTAGTTTGTTTTATAAGTCTGTGAGTGTCTTTTTCTGTGAAAATATGTTTATTGGTAGCAACCTTAGGCTAACATGTATACAAGATATCATAGGATATTTATCATTCCCTCTTGACTTACTTAAGCTAATATGATTATTTCTAGGCTCATGTGTAGTCCTGAAAACGGCATTGTTCATTTTTTTCCCGAGGCTACTCTTCCATTCGGTATGTGTACCACTTCTTCTGTGTCCATTTATCTGTTGATGGACATTTTGTTTGCTTCCATGTCTTGGCTATTGTAAATACTGCTGCAATACACGATTTTCCATCCCGTGTCTTTTTTTTTTTTAAGATTTTTTTTTAAATTAATTAATGAATTTATTTATTTATTTTTGGCTGTGCTGGTTCCTTGTTTCTGTGCGAGGGCTTTCTCCAGTTGCGGCAAGTGGGGGCCACTCCTCATCACGGTGCGCGGGCCTCCCACCATCGCGGCCTCTCCCGCTGCGGAGCACAGGCTCCAGATGCGCAGGCTCAGCAGCTTTGGCTCACGGGCCCAATTGCTCCGCGGCATGCGGGATCCTCCCAGACCAGGGATCGAACCCGTGGCCCCTGCCTTGGCAGGCAGACTCTCAACCACTGCACCACCAGGGAAGCCCCATCCCGTGTCTTTTTGATTCTGACTTTCACAGGTGAAAGGCCCAATAGTGGGACTTCCGGATCATATGGTGACTCAATTTTTACCTTTAAATGCGCTGCCATTCTGTTCCTATTATTGGCCGTTACCAGTTTACATCCCACTTAGACCGAGAGGTTACGCTATTCTCCACAACTTCTTCAACATCTATTGTTTGTAGACTTTTTGCTGATGGTCATTCTGACTGGTGTGAGGTGATACCTTTGTGTAGATTGGATTTGCATGCGTCTCATATTTCCTGATGTTTTGCGTTTATCAGTGTCCTTTTCACTTTTTTTTTAAGATTGAGCGAAACGTACAACTTCTAACTGCCTTCTTGAAAAATTTGCTGCGTTTGGATTTTTTTGGCCATTCCCTTCCCCAGGACATTTTTTGAGGGCATGAGTCATTTACAGCCCTGCAGTCCTTGTGAATATTAGTGACCATTAGCAGTAGATTTAAAGCTGCTGTTTGAGGAAACGGCTTTTGGGTGGCAGGATTTCTACGTTGCCAACTCTGCTTGCTAGGGAAACAGAACTTCGCTGCAAGTTGTGGTTTTAGGTTGCAGATTAGAGTGGAATGTGCCAGGACAAACCCCCATAAGTTTAACCTCCGTAATTCTTGTCTGTCTCTTTAAGTTGTAGTTTTTATCAGAGCAAATTTGATTGAAAAAAATTTTTTTTTGTAGGAGTACAGAATCTTGTTCATTTACACATATACCTATATTTATTGATCTTTGGGTCCTTTTCCATGTAGGTTGTTACAGAGTGTTGAGTAGACCACTCTTGGTATTCCATAGGTCTTTGGGGATTATATATTTTATATGTATTAGTATATGTGTGTTAACCCCAATATCCTAATTTATCCATTCCTCACACGTTTTCTTTGGCTTAACCATAAGTTTGTCTTCTCAATCTGAGATTGCCTTTCTCTATGGAAATATGTTCATTTTTATGAATTTTCAGATAACATAAGGGACATCATAGGGCATTTGTCTTTCTCATTCTGACTTACTTCACGTTGTGTGATTATCTCTAGGCTCCTCTGTGGTGCTGCATATGCCATTCTTTTATTTTTTTCCGTGACGGATATTCCATTCTGTCCATATTACCACTTCTTCTTTGTCCATTCATCTGATTATGGACCTTTTTTGTGTTTCCATGTCTTGGCTATTTCAGTATTGCTGCAGTGCACATTTGCCTGCCTCTGTCTTTCCGATTCTTGTGGTCTTAGGTTATAGGCCCAAAAGGTGCCCTGCCGCATCATATGGTAGCTCAATTTTTACGTTTTAAAGCAGCTCCGTTCAGTTTTCGTTAGTGCTGTTACCACTTTACATTCCACCAGCATCTAGAAATTACAGAGTTCTCTAAAAGCCCTTAGCATTTATAGTTTGTAGACTTTTTGCTGATGGCCATTTGACTGGTGTGAGCTGAAACGTTTTCACGTTGGATTTGCATGTGGCTAATAATTCCTTATACTGAACTTTAGGCATGTCCTCTTTTTTCTTTTCTTCTTTTTTAAAGAGTGACTACAACTTCCCTCTTCGTATTGACTTCTTGAAAAAGTTGTAATGTGTAGAATTTTCTTGCCTATTCCCTACCCCAGGGCATTTGTTGAGGGCAGGTGTCATTTACAGCCCTGCAGTCCTTGTGACTATTAAGCAACCATTAGCACTTGGTTTAAAGCTGCTGTTATGGGAAACAACCACAAGGCGGCAGCATTATTACGTTCTCAACGCTTGTTACTAGTGCAAAAGAGTCTTCCTGAAAGTAGTGTTCCAAGGTTGTAAATTAGAGTGGAATGTGCTGGGACAAGCCCCCAGAAGTTTATGTCACCTTACTTATGTTTGTTTTTTAAATTTAATTTCTATTTCTTATCGGAGTAAATTTGATTAGAGTGTTGTGGTTTTCTGGCTGTACAGAATCTGCTCAATGATTCATACATATGTCTGTTCATCTTCGGATCCTGTTACCTTGTATGTTATTACAGAAAGTTGAGTAGACCTCCCTTGGTATTTGGTAGGTGTTTTGTCTTTATATATTTTATATGTATTGGTGAGTATATAATTCATATGGTTTATATGTTATATGTTTATATACATTTAACATACATTAGTATATCTATGTTAGCCCCATAGTCCTAATTTATCCATCCTCCCACCTTTCATTTTGGCTAACCATTAGTTTGTTTTATAAGTCTGTGAGTGTCTTTTTCTGTGAAAATATGTTTATTGGTAGCAACCTTAGGCTAACATGTATACAAGATATCATAGGATATTTATCATTCCCTCTTGACTTACTTAAGCTAATATGATTATTTCTAGGCTCATGTGTAGTCCTGAAAACGGCATTGTTCATTTTTTTCCCGAGGCTACTCTTCCATTCGGTATGTGTACCACTTCTTCTGTGTCCATTTATCTGTTGATGGACATTTTGTTTGCTTCCATGTCTTGGCTATTGTAAATACTGCTGCAATACACGATTTTCCATCCCGTGTCTTTTTTTTTTTTAAGATTTTTTTTTAAATTAATTAATGAATTTATTTATTTATTTTTGGCTGTGCTGGTTCCTTGTTTCTGTGCGAGGGCTTTCTCCAGTTGCGGCAAGTGGGGGCCACTCCTCATCACGGTGCGCGGGCCTCCCACCATCGCGGCCTCTCCCGCTGCGGAGCACAGGCTCCAGATGCGCAGGCTCAGCAGCTTTGGCTCACGGGCCCAATTGCTCCGCGGCATGCGGGATCCTCCCAGACCAGGGATCGAACCCGTGGCCCCTGCCTTGGCAGGCAGACTCTCAACCACTGCACCACCAGGGAAGCCCCATCCCGTGTCTTTTTGATTCTGACTTTCACAGGTGAAAGGCCCAATAGTGGGACTTCCGGATCATATGGTGACTCAATTTTTACCTTTAAATGCGCTGCCATTCTGTTCCTATTATTGGCCGTTACCAGTTTACATCCCACTTAGACCGAGAGGTTACGCTATTCTCCACAACTTCTTCAACATCTATTGTTTGTAGACTTTTTGCTGATGGTCATTCTGACTGGTGTGAGGTGATACCTTTGTGTAGATTGGATTTGCATGCGTCTCATATTTCCTGATGTTTTGCGTTTATCAGTGTCCTTTTCACTTTTTTTTTAAGATTGAGCGAAACGTACAACTTCTAACTGCCTTCTTGAAAAATTTGCTGCGTTTGGATTTTTTTGGCCATTCCCTTCCCCAGGACATTTTTTGAGGGCATGAGTCATTTACAGCCCTGCAGTCCTTGTGAATATTAGTGACCATTAGCAGTAGATTTAAAGCTGCTGTTTGAGGAAACGGCTTTTGGGTGGCAGGATTTCTACGTTGCCAACTCTGCTTGCTAGGGAAACAGAACTTCGCTGCAAGTTGTGGTTTTAGGTTGCAGATTAGAGTGGAATGTGCCAGGACAAACCCCCATAAGTTTAACCTCCGTAATTCTTGTCTGTCTCTTTAAGTTGTAGTTTTTATCAGAGCAAATTTGATTGAAAAAAAATTTTTTTTTGTAGGAGTACAGAATCTTGTTCATTTACACATATACCTATATTTATTGATCTTTGGGTCCTTTTCCATGTAGGTTGTTACAGAGTGTTGAGTAGACCACTCTTGGTATTCCATAGGTCTTTGGGGATTATATATTTTATATGTATTAGTATATGTGTGTTAACCCCAATATCCTAATTTATCCATTCCTCACACGTTTTCTTTGGCTTAACCATAAGTTTGTCTTCTCAATCTGAGATTGCCTTTCTCTATGGAAATATGTTCATTTTTATGAATTTTCAGATAACATAAGGGACATCATAGGGCATTTGTCTTTCTCATTCTGACTTACTTCACGTTGTGTGATTATCTCTAGGCTCCTCTGTGGTGCTGCATATGCCATTCTTTTATTTTTTTCCGTGACGGATATTCCATTCTGTCCATATTACCACTTCTTCTTTGTCCATTCATCTGATTATGGACCTTTTTTGTGTTTCCATGTCTTGGCTATTTCAGTATTGCTGCAGTGCACATTTGCCTGCCTCTGTCTTTCCGATTCTTGTGGTCTTAGGTTATAGGCCCAAAAGGTGCCCTGCCGCATCATATGGTAGCTCAATTTTTACGTTTTAAAGCAGCTCCGTTCAGTTTTCGTTAGTGCTGTTACCACTTTACATTCCACCAGCATCTAGAAATTACAGAGTTCTCTAAAAGCCCTTAGCATTTATAGTTTGTAGACTTTTTGCTGATGGCCATTTGACTGGTGTGAGCTGAAACGTTTTCACGTTGGATTTGCATGTGGCTAATAATTCCTTATACTGAACTTTAGGCATGTCCTCTTTTTTCTTTTCCTTCTTTTTTAAAGAGTGACTACAACTTCCCTCTTCGTATTGACTTCTTGAAAAAGTTGTAATGTGTAGAATTTTCTTGCCTATTCCCTACCCCAGGGCATTTGTTGAGGGCAGGTGTCATTTACAGCCCTGCAGTCCTTGTGACTATTAAGCAACCATTAGCACTTGGTTTAAAGCTGCTGTTATGGGAAACAACCACAAGGCGGCAGCATTATTACGTTCTCAACGCTTGTTACTAGTGCAAAAGAGTCTTCCTGAAAGTAGTGTTCCAAGGTTGTAAATTAGAGTGGAATGTGCTGGGACAAGCCCCCAGAAGTTTATGTCACCTTACTTATGTTTGTTTTTTAAATTTAATTTCTATTTCTTATCGGAGTAAATTTGATTAGAGTGTTGTGGTTTTCTGGCTGTACAGAATCTGCTCAATGATTCATACATATGTCTGTTCATCTTCGGATCCTGTTACCTTGTATGTTATTACAGAAAGTTGAGTAGACCTCCCTTGGTATTTGGTAGGTGTTTTGTCTTTATATATTTTATATGTATTGGTGAGTATATAATTCATATGGTTTATATGTTATATGTTTATATACATTTAACATACATTAGTATATCTATGTTAGCCCCATAGTCCTAATTTATCCATCCTCCCACCTTTCATTTTGGCTAACCATTAGTTTGTTTTATAAGTCTGTGAGTGTCTTTTTCTGTGAAAATATGTTTATTGGTAGCAACCTTAGGCTAACATGTATACAAGATATCATAGGATATTTATCATTCCCTCTTGACTTACTTAAG
The DNA here is from genome assembly GCF_965194805.1 of Balaenoptera borealis. Lineage (NCBI taxonomy): Eukaryota > Metazoa > Chordata > Mammalia > Artiodactyla > Balaenopteridae > Balaenoptera > Balaenoptera borealis. The sequence continues at coordinate 38,452 of NW_028122029.1, read as the reverse complement.
CTAATATGATTATTTCTAGGCTCATGTGTAGTCCTGAAAACGGCATTGTTCATTTTTTTCCCGAGGCTACTCTTCCATTCGGTATGTGTACCACTTCTTCTGTGTCCATTTATCTGTTGATGGACATTTTGTTTGCTTCCATGTCTTGGCTATTGTAAATACTGCTGCAATACACGATTTTCCATCCCGTGTCTTTTTTTTTTTTAAGATTTTTTTTTAAATTAATTAATGAATTTATTTATTTATTTTTGGCTGTGCTGGTTCCTTGTTTCTGTGCGAGGGCTTTCTCCAGTTGCGGCAAGTGGGGGCCACTCCTCATCACGGTGCGCGGGCCTCCCACCATCGCGGCCTCTCCCGCTGCGGAGCACAGGCTCCAGATGCGCAGGCTCAGCAGCTTTGGCTCACGGGCCCAATTGCTCCGCGGCATGCGGGATCCTCCCAGACCAGGGATCGAACCCGTGGCCCCTGCCTTGGCAGGCAGACTCTCAACCACTGCACCACCAGGGAAGCCCCATCCCGTGTCTTTTTGATTCTGACTTTCACAGGTGAAAGGCCCAATAGTGGGACTTCCGGATCATATGGTGACTCAATTTTTACCTTTAAATGCGCTGCCATTCTGTTCCTATTATTGGCCGTTACCAGTTTACATCCCACTTAGACCGAGAGGTTACGCTATTCTCCACAACTTCTTCAACATCTATTGTTTGTAGACTTTTTGCTGATGGTCATTCTGACTGGTGTGAGGTGATACCTTTGTGTAGATTGGATTTGCATGCGTCTCATATTTCCTGATGTTTTGCGTTTATCAGTGTCCTTTTCACTTTTTTTTTAAGATTGAGCGAAACGTACAACTTCTAACTGCCTTCTTGAAAAATTTGCTGCGTTTGGATTTTTTTGGCCATTCCCTTCCCCAGGACATTTTTTGAGGGCATGAGTCATTTACAGCCCTGCAGTCCTTGTGAATATTAGTGACCATTAGCAGTAGATTTAAAGCTGCTGTTTGAGGAAACGGCTTTTGGGTGGCAGGATTTCTACGTTGCCAACTCTGCTTGCTAGGGAAACAGAACTTCGCTGCAAGTTGTGGTTTTAGGTTGCAGATTAGAGTGGAATGTGCCAGGACAAACCCCCATAAGTTTAACCTCCGTAATTCTTGTCTGTCTCTTTAAGTTGTAGTTTTTATCAGAGCAAATTTGATTGAAAAAAAATTTTTTTTTGTAGGAGTACAGAATCTTGTTCATTTACACATATACCTATATTTATTGATCTTTGGGTCCTTTTCCATGTAGGTTGTTACAGAGTGTTGAGTAGACCACTCTTGGTATTCCATAGGTCTTTGGGGATTATATATTTTATATGTATTAGTATATGTGTGTTAACCCCAATATCCTAATTTATCCATTCCTCACACGTTTTCTTTGGCTTAACCATAAGTTTGTCTTCTCAATCTGAGATTGCCTTTCTCTATGGAAATATGTTCATTTTTATGAATTTTCAGATAACATAAGGGACATCATAGGGCATTTGTCTTTCTCATTCTGACTTACTTCACGTTGTGTGATTATCTCTAGGCTCCTCTGTGGTGCTGCATATGCCATTCTTTTATTTTTTTCCGTGACGGATATTCCATTCTGTCCATATTACCACTTCTTCTTTGTCCATTCATCTGATTATGGACCTTTTTTGTGTTTCCATGTCTTGGCTATTTCAGTATTGCTGCAGTGCACATTTGCCTGCCTCTGTCTTTCCGATTCTTGTGGTCTTAGGTTATAGGCCCAAAAGGTGCCCTGCCGCATCATATGGTAGCTCAATTTTTACGTTTTAAAGCAGCTCCGTTCAGTTTTCGTTAGTGCTGTTACCACTTTACATTCCACCAGCATCTAGAAATTACAGAGTTCTCTAAAAGCCCTTAGCATTTATAGTTTGTAGACTTTTTGCTGATGGCCATTTGACTGGTGTGAGCTGAAACGTTTTCACGTTGGATTTGCATGTGGCTAATAATTCCTTATACTGAACTTTAGGCATGTCCTCTTTTTTCTTTTCCTTCTTTTTTAAAGAGTGACTACAACTTCCCTCTTCGTATTGACTTCTTGAAAAAGTTGTAATGTGTAGAATTTTCTTGCCTATTCCCTACCCCAGGGCATTTGTTGAGGGCAGGTGTCATTTACAGCCCTGCAGTCCTTGTGACTATTAAGCAACCATTAGCACTTGGTTTAAAGCTGCTGTTATGGGAAACAACCACAAGGCGGCAGCATTATTACGTTCTCAACGCTTGTTACTAGTGCAAAAGAGTCTTCCTGAAAGTAGTGTTCCAAGGTTGTAAATTAGAGTGGAATGTGCTGGGACAAGCCCCCAGAAGTTTATGTCACCTTACTTATGTTTGTTTTTTAAATTTAATTTCTATTTCTTATCGGAGTAAATTTGATTAGAGTGTTGTGGTTTTCTGGCTGTACAGAATCTGCTCAATGATTCATACATATGTCTGTTCATCTTCGGATCCTGTTACCTTGTATGTTATTACAGAAAGTTGAGTAGACCTCCCTTGGTATTTGGTAGGTGTTTTGTCTTTATATATTTTATATGTATTGGTGAGTATATAATTCATATGGTTTATATGTTATATGTTTATATACATTTAACATACATTAGTATATCTATGTTAGCCCCATAGTCCTAATTTATCCATCCTCCCACCTTTCATTTTGGCTAACCATTAGTTTGTTTTATAAGTCTGTGAGTGTCTTTTTCTGTGAAAATATGTTTATTGGTAGCAACCTTAGGCTAACATGTATACAAGATATCATAGGATATTTATCATTCCCTCTTGACTTACTTAAGCTAATATGATTATTTCTAGGCTCATGTGTAGTCCTGAAAACGGCATTGTTCATTTTTTTCCCGAGGCTACTCTTCCATTCGGTATGTGTACCACTTCTTCTGTGTCCATTTATCTGTTGATGGACATTTTGTTTGCTTCCATGTCTTGGCTATTGTAAATACTGCTGCAATACACGATTTTCCATCCCGTGTCTTTTTTTTTTTTAAGATTTTTTTTTAAATTAATTAATGAATTTATTTATTTATTTTTGGCTGTGCTGGTTCCTTGTTTCTGTGCGAGGGCTTTCTCCAGTTGCGGCAAGTGGGGGCCACTCCTCATCACGGTGCGCGGGCCTCCCACCATCGCGGCCTCTCCCGCTGCGGAGCACAGGCTCCAGATGCGCAGGCTCAGCAGCTTTGGCTCACGGGCCCAATTGCTCCGCGGCATGCGGGATCCTCCCAGACCAGGGATCGAACCCGTGGCCCCTGCCTTGGCAGGCAGACTCTCAACCACTGCACCACCAGGGAAGCCCCATCCCGTGTCTTTTTGATTCTGACTTTCACAGGTGAAAGGCCCAATAGTGGGACTTCCGGATCATATGGTGACTCAATTTTTACCTTTAAATGCGCTGCCATTCTGTTCCTATTATTGGCCGTTACCAGTTTACATCCCACTTAGACCGAGAGGTTACGCTATTCTCCACAACTTCTTCAACATCTATTGTTTGTAGACTTTTTGCTGATGGTCATTCTGACTGGTGTGAGGTGATACCTTTGTGTAGATTGGATTTGCATGCGTCTCATATTTCCTGATGTTTTGCGTTTATCAGTGTCCTTTTCACTTTTTTTTTAAGATTGAGCGAAACGTACAACTTCTAACTGCCTTCTTGAAAAATTTGCTGCGTTTGGATTTTTTTGGCCATTCCCTTCCCCAGGACATTTTTTGAGGGCATGAGTCATTTACAGCCCTGCAGTCCTTGTGAATATTAGTGACCATTAGCAGTAGATTTAAAGCTGCTGTTTGAGGAAACGGCTTTTGGGTGGCAGGATTTCTACGTTGCCAACTCTGCTTGCTAGGGAAACAGAACTTCGCTGCAAGTTGTGGTTTTAGGTTGCAGATTAGAGTGGAATGTGCCAGGACAAACCCCCATAAGTTTAACCTCCGTAATTCTTGTCTGTCTCTTTAAGTTGTAGTTTTTATCAGAGCAAATTTGATTGAAAAAAAATTTTTTTTTGTAGGAGTACAGAATCTTGTTCATTTACACATATACCTATATTTATTGATCTTTGGGTCCTTTTCCATGTAGGTTGTTACAGAGTGTTGAGTAGACCACTCTTGGTATTCCATAGGTCTTTGGGGATTATATATTTTATATGTATTAGTATATGTGTGTTAACCCCAATATCCTAATTTATCCATTCCTCACACGTTTTCTTTGGCTTAACCATAAGTTTGTCTTCTCAATCTGAGATTGCCTTTCTCTATGGAAATATGTTCATTTTTATGAATTTTCAGATAACATAAGGGACATCATAGGGCATTTGTCTTTCTCATTCTGACTTACTTCACGTTGTGTGATTATCTCTAGGCTCCTCTGTGGTGCTGCATATGCCATTCTTTTATTTTTTTCCGTGACGGATATTCCATTCTGTCCATATTACCACTTCTTCTTTGTCCATTCATCTGATTATGGACCTTTTTTGTGTTTCCATGTCTTGGCTATTTCAGTATTGCTGCAGTGCACATTTGCCTGCCTCTGTCTTTCCGATTCTTGTGGTCTTAGGTTATAGGCCCAAAAGGTGCCCTGCCGCATCATATGGTAGCTCAATTTTTACGTTTTAAAGCAGCTCCGTTCAGTTTTCGTTAGTGCTGTTACCACTTTACATTCCACCAGCATCTAGAAATTACAGAGTTCTCTAAAAGCCCTTAGCATTTATAGTTTGTAGACTTTTTGCTGATGGCCATTTGACTGGTGTGAGCTGAAACGTTTTCACGTTGGATTTGCATGTGGCTAATAATTCCTTATACTGAACTTTAGGCATGTCCTCTTTTTTCTTTTCCTTCTTTTTTAAAGAGTGACTACAACTTCCCTCTTCGTATTGACTTCTTGAAAAAGTTGTAATGTGTAGAATTTTCTTGCCTATTCCCTACCCCAGGGCATTTGTTGAGGGCAGGTGTCATTTACAGCCCTGCAGTCCTTGTGACTATTAAGCAACCATTAGCACTTGGTTTAAAGCTGCTGTTATGGGAAACAACCACAAGGCGGCAGCATTATTACGTTCTCAACGCTTGTTACTAGTGCAAAAGAGTCTTCCTGAAAGTAGTGTTCCAAGGTTGTAAATTAGAGTGGAATGTGCTGGGACAAGCCCCCAGAAGTTTATGTCACCTTACTTATGTTTGTTTTTTAAATTTAATTTCTATTTCTTATCGGAGTAAATTTGATTAGAGTGTTGTGGTTTTCTGGCTGTACAGAATCTGCTCAATGATTCATACATATGTCTGTTCATCTTCGGATCCTGTTACCTTGTATGTTATTACAGAAAGTTGAGTAGACCTCCCTTGGTATTTGGTAGGTGTTTTGTCTTTATATATTTTATATGTATTGGTGAGTATATAATTCATATGGTTTATATGTTATATGTTTATATACATTTAACATACATTAGTATATCTATGTTAGCCCCATAGTCCTAATTTATCCATCCTCCCACCTTTCATTTTGGCTAACCATTAGTTTGTTTTATAAGTCTGTGAGTGTCTTTTTCTGTGAAAATATGTTTATTGGTAGCAACCTTAGGCTAACATGTATACAAGATATCATAGGATATTTATCATTCCCTCTTGACTTACTTAAGCTAATATGATTATTTCTAGGCTCATGTGTAGTCCTGAAAACGGCATTGTTCATTTTTTTCCCGAGGCTACTCTTCCATTCGGTATGTGTACCACTTCTTCTGTGTCCATTTATCTGTTGATGGACATTTTGTTTGCTTCCATGTCTTGGCTATTGTAAATACTGCTGCAATACACGATTTTCCATCCCGTGTCTTTTTTTTTTTTAAGATTTTTTTTTAAATTAATTAATGAATTTATTTATTTATTTTTGGCTGTGCTGGTTCCTTGTTTCTGTGCGAGGGCTTTCTCCAGTTGCGGCAAGTGGGGGCCACTCCTCATCACGGTGCGCGGGCCTCCCACCATCGCGGCCTCTCCCGCTGCGGAGCACAGGCTCCAGATGCGCAGGCTCAGCAGCTTTGGCTCACGGGCCCAATTGCTCCGCGGCATGCGGGATCCTCCCAGACCAGGGATCGAACCCGTGGCCCCTGCCTTGGCAGGCAGACTCTCAACCACTGCACCACCAGGGAAGCCCCATCCCGTGTCTTTTTGATTCTGACTTTCACAGGTGAAAGGCCCAATAGTGGGACTTCCGGATCATATGGTGACTCAATTTTTACCTTTAAATGCGCTGCCATTCTGTTCCTATTATTGGCCGTTACCAGTTTACATCCCACTTAGACCGAGAGGTTACGCTATTCTCCACAACTTCTTCAACATCTATTGTTTGTAGACTTTTTGCTGATGGTCATTCTGACTGGTGTGAGGTGATACCTTTGTGTAGATTGGATTTGCATGCGTCTCATATTTCCTGATGTTTTGCGTTTATCAGTGTCCTTTTCACTTTTTTTTTAAGATTGAGCGAAACGTACAACTTCTAACTGCCTTCTTGAAAAATTTGCTGCGTTTGGATTTTTTTGGCCATTCCCTTCCCCAGGACATTTTTTGAGGGCATGAGTCATTTACAGCCCTGCAGTCCTTGTGAATATTAGTGACCATTAGCAGTAGATTTAAAGCTGCTGTTTGAGGAAACGGCTTTTGGGTGGCAGGATTTCTACGTTGCCAACTCTGCTTGCTAGGGAAACAGAACTTCGCTGCAAGTTGTGGTTTTAGGTTGCAGATTAGAGTGGAATGTGCCAGGAGAAACCCCCATAAGTTTAACCTCCGTAATTCTTGTCTGTCTCTTTAAGTTGTAGTTTTTATCAGAGCAAATTTGATTGAAAAAAAATTTTTTTTTGTAGGAGTACAGAATCTTGTTCATTTACACATATACCTATATTTATTGATCTTTGGGTCCTTTTCCATGTAGGTTGTTACAGAGTGTTGAGTAGACCACTCTTGGTATTCCATAGGTCTTTGGGGATTATATATTTTATATGTATTAGTATATGTGTGTTAACCCCAATATCCTAATTTATCCATTCCTCACACGTTTTCTTTGGCTTAACCATAAGTTTGTCTTCTCAATCTGAGATTGCCTTTCTCTATGGAAATATGTTCATTTTTATGAATTTTCAGATAACATAAGGGACATCATAGGGCATTTGTCTTTCTCATTCTGACTTACTTCACGTTGTGTGATTATCTCTAGGCTCCTCTGTGGTGCTGCATATGCCATTCTTTTATTTTTTTCCGTGACGGATATTCCATTCTGTCCATATTACCACTTCTTCTTTGTCCATTCATCTGATTATGGACCTTTTTTGTGTTTCCATGTCTTGGCTATTTCAGTATTGCTGCAGTGCACATTTGCCTGCCTCTGTCTTTCCGATTCTTGTGGTCTTAGGTTATAGGCCCAAAAGGTGCCCTGCCGCATCATATGGTAGCTCAATTTTTACGTTTTAAAGCAGCTCCGTTCAGTTTTCGTTAGTGCTGTTACCACTTTACATTCCACCAGCATCTAGAAATTACAGAGTTCTCTAAAAGCCCTTAGCATTTATAGTTTGTAGACTTTTTGCTGATGGCCATTTGACTGGTGTGAGCTGAAACGTTTTCACGTTGGATTTGCATGTGGCTAATAATTCCTTATACTGAACTTTAGGCATGTCCTCTTTTTTCTTTTCCTTCTTTTTTAAAGAGTGACTACAACTTCCCTCTTCGTATTGACTTCTTGAAAAAGTTGTAATGTGTAGAATTTTCTTGCCTATTCCCTACCCCAGGGCATTTGTTGAGGGCAGGTGTCATTTACAGCCCTGCAGTCCTTGTGACTATTAAGCAACCATTAGCACTTGGTTTAAAGCTGCTGTTATGGGAAACAACCACAAGGCGGCAGCATTATTACGTTCTCAACGCTTGTTACTAGTGCAAAAGAGTCTTCCTGAAAGTAGTGTTCCAAGGTTGTAAATTAGAGTGGAATGTGCTGGGACAAGCCCCCAGAAGTTTATGTCACCTTACTTATGTTTGTTTTTTAAATTTAATTTCTATTTCTTATCGGAGTAAATTTGATTAGAGTGTTGTGGTTTTCTGGCTGTACAGAATCTGCTCAATGATTCATACATATGTCTGTTCATCTTCGGATCCTGTTACCTTGTATGTTATTACAGAAAGTTGAGTAGACCTCCCTTGGTATTTGGTAGGTGTTTTGTCTTTATATATTTTATATGTATTGGTGAGTATATAATTCATATGGTTTATATGTTATATGTTTATATACATTTAACATACATTAGTATATCTATGTTAGCCCCATAGTCCTAATTTATCCATCCTCCCACCTTTCATTTTGGCTAACCATTAGTTTGTTTTATAAGTCTGTGAGTGTCTTTTTCTGTGAAAATATGTTTATTGGTAGCAACCTTAGGCTAACATGTATACAAGATATCATAGGATATTTATCATTCCCTCTTGACTTACTTAAGCTAATATGATTATTTCTAGGCTCATGTGTAGTCCTGAAAACGGCATTGTTCATTTTTTTCCCGAGGCTACTCTTCCATTCGGTATGTGTACCACTTCTTCTGTGTCCATTTATCTGTTGATGGACATTTTGTTTGCTTCCATGTCTTGGCTATTGTAAATACTGCTGCAATACACGATTTTCCATCCCGTGTCTTTTTTTTTTTTAAGATTTTTTTTTAAATTAATTAATGAATTTATTTATTTATTTTTGGCTGTGCTGGTTCCTTGTTTCTGTGCGAGGGCTTTCTCCAGTTGCGGCAAGTGGGGGCCACTCCTCATCACGGTGCGCGGGCCTCCCACCATCGCGGCCTCTCCCGCTGCGGAGCACAGGCTCCAGATGCGCAGGCTCAGCAGCTTTGGCTCACGGGCCCAATTGCTCCGCGGCATGCGGGATCCTCCCAGACCAGGGATCGAACCCGTGGCCCCTGCCTTGGCAGGCAGACTCTCAACCACTGCACCACCAGGGAAGCCCCATCCCGTGTCTTTTTGATTCTGACTTTCACAGGTGAAAGGCCCAATAGTGGGACTTCCGGATCATATGGTGACTCAATTTTTACCTTTAAATGCGCTGCCATTCTGTTCCTATTATTGGCCGTTACCAGTTTACATCCCACTTAGACCGAGAGGTTACGCTATTCTCCACAACTTCTTCAACATCTATTGTTTGTAGACTTTTTGCTGATGGTCATTCTGACTGGTGTGAGGTGATACCTTTGTGTAGATTGGATTTGCATGCGTCTCATATTTCCTGATGTTTTGCGTTTATCAGTGTCCTTTTCACTTTTTTTTTAAGATTGAGCGAAACGTACAACTTCTAACTGCCTTCTTGAAAAATTTGCTGCGTTTGGATTTTTTTGGCCATTCCCTTCCCCAGGACATTTTTTGAGGGCATGAGTCATTTACAGCCCTGCAGTCCTTGTGAATATTAGTGACCATTAGCAGTAGATTTAAAGCTGCTGTTTGAGGAAACGGCTTTTGGGTGGCAGGATTTCTACGTTGCCAACTCTGCTTGCTAGGGAAACAGAACTTCGCTGCAAGTTGTGGTTTTAGGTTGCAGATTAGAGTGGAATGTGCCAGGAGAAACCCCCATAAGTTTAACCTCCGTAATTCTTGTCTGTCTCTTTAAGTTGTAGTTTTTATCAGAGCAAATTTGATTGAAAAAAAATTTTTTTTTGTAGGAGTACAGAATCTTGTTCATTTACACATATACCTATATTTATTGATCTTTGGGTCCTTTTCCATGTAGGTTGTTACAGAGTGTTGAGTAGACCACTCTTGGTATTCCATAGGTCTTTGGGGATTATATATTTTATATGTATTAGTATATGTGTGTTAACCCCAATATCCTAATTTATCCATTCCTCACACGTTTTCTTTGGCTTAACCATAAGTTTGTCTTCTCAATCTGAGATTGCCTTTCTCTATGGAAATATGTTCATTTTTATGAATTTTCAGATAACATAAGGGACATCATAGGGCATTTGTCTTTCTCATTCTGACTTACTTCACGTTGTGTGATTATCTCTAGGCTCCTCTGTGGTGCTGCATATGCCATTCTTTTATTTTTTTCCGTGACGGATATTCCATTCTGTCCATATTACCACTTCTTCTTTGTCCATTCATCTGATTATGGACCTTTTTTGTGTTTCCATGTCTTGGCTATTTCAGTATTGCTGCAGTGCACATTTGCCTGCCTCTGTCTTTCCGATTCTTGTGGTCTTAGGTTATAGGCCCAAAAGGTGCCCTGCCGCATCATATGGTAGCTCAATTTTTACGTTTTAAAGCAGCTCCGTTCAGTTTTCGTTAGTGCTGTTACCACTTTACATTCCACCAGCATCTAGAAATTACAGAGTTCTCTAAAAGCCCTTAGCATTTATAGTTTGTAGACTTTTTGCTGATGGCCATTTGACTGGTGTGAGCTGAAACGTTTTCACGTTGGATTTGCATGTGGCTAATAATTCCTTATACTGAACTTTAGGCATGTCCTCTTTTTTCTTTTCCTTCTTTTTTAAAGAGTGACTACAACTTCCCTCTTCGTATTGACTTCTTGAAAAAGTTGTAATGTGTAGAATTTTCTTGCCTATTCCCTACCCCAGGGCATTTGTTGAGGGCAGGTGTCATTTACAGCCCTGCAGTCCTTGTGACTATTAAGCAACCATTAGCACTTGGTTTAAAGCTGCTGTTATGGGAAACAACCACAAGGCGGCAGCATTATTACGTTCTCAACGCTTGTTACTAGTGCAAAAGAGTCTTCCTGAAAGTAGTGTTCCAAGGTTGTAAATTAGAGTGGAATGTGCTGGGACAAGCCCCCAGAAGTTTATGTCACCTTACTTATGTTTGTTTTTTAAATTTAATTTCTATTTCTTATCGGAGTAAATTTGATTAGAGTGTTGTGGTTTTCTGGCTGTACAGAATCTGCTCAATGATTCATACATATGTCTGTTCATCTTCGGATCCTGTTACCTTGTATGTTATTACAGAAAGTTGAGTAGACCTCCCTTGGTATTTGGTAGGTGTTTTGTCTTTATATATTTTATATGTATTGGTGAGTATATAATTCATATGGTTTATATGTTATATGTTTATATACATTTAACATACATTAGTATATCTATGTTAGCCCCATAGTCCTAATTTATCCATCCTCCCACCTTTCATTTTGGCTAACCATTAGTTTGTTTTATAAGTCTGTGAGTGTCTTTTTCTGTGAAAATATGTTTATTGGTAGCAACCTTAGGCTAACATGTATACAAGATATCATAGGATATTTATCATTCCCTCTTGACTTACTTAAGCTAATATGATTATTTCTAGGCTCATGTGTAGTCCTGAAAACGGCATTGTTCATTTTTTTCCCGAGGCTACTCTTCCATTCGGTATGTGTACCACTTCTTCTGTGTCCATTTATCTGTTGATGGACATTTTGTTTGCTTCCATGTCTTGGCTATTGTAAATACTGCTGCAATACACGATTTTCCATCCCGTGTCTTTTTTTTTTTTAAGATTTTTTTTTAAATTAATTAATGAATTTATTTATTTATTTTTGGCTGTGCTGGTTCCTTGTTTCTGTGCGAGGGCTTTCTCCAGTTGCGGCAAGTGGGGGCCACTCCTCATCACGGTGCGCGGGCCTCCCACCATCGCGGCCTCTCCCGCTGCGGAGCACAGGCTCCAGATGCGCAGGCTCAGCAGCTTTGGCTCACGGGCCCAATTGCTCCGCGGCATGCGGGATCCTCCCAGACCAGGGATCGAACCCGTGGCCCCTGCCTTGGCAGGCAGACTCTCAACCACTGCACCACCAGGGAAGCCCCATCCCGTGTCTTTTTGATTCTGACTTTCACAGGTGAAAGGCCCAATAGTGGGACTTCCGGATCATATGGTGACTCAATTTTTACCTTTAAATGCGCTGCCATTCTGTTCCTATTATTGGCCGTTACCAGTTTACATCCCACTTAGACCGAGAGGTTACGCTATTCTCCACAACTTCTTCAACATCTATTGTTTGTAGACTTTTTGCTGATGGTCATTCTGACTGGTGTGAGGTGATACCTTTGTGTAGATTGGATTTGCATGCGTCTCATATTTCCTGATGTTTTGCGTTTATCAGTGTCCTTTTCACTTTTTTTTTAAGATTGAGCGAAACGTACAACTTCTAACTGCCTTCTTGAAAAATTTGCTGCGTTTGGATTTTTTTGGCCATTCCCTTCCCCAGGACATTTTTTGAGGGCATGAGTCATTTACAGCCCTGCAGTCCTTGTGAATATTAGTGACCATTAGCAGTAGATTTAAAGCTGCTGTTTGAGGAAACGGCTTTTGGGTGGCAGGATTTCTACGTTGCCAACTCTGCTTGCTAGGGAAACAGAACTTCGCTGCAAGTTGTGGTTTTAGGTTGCAGATTAGAGTGGAATGTGCCAGGACAAACCCCCATAAGTTTAACCTCCGTAATTCTTGTCTGTCTCTTTAAGTTGTAGTTTTTATCAGAGCAAATTTGATTGAAAAAAAATTTTTTTTTGTAGGAGTACAGAATCTTGTTCATTTACACATATACCTATATTTATTGATCTTTGGGTCCTTTTCCATGTAGGTTGTTACAGAGTGTTGAGTAGACCACTCTTGGTATTCCATAGGTCTTTGGGGATTATATATTTTATATGTATTAGTATATGTGTGTTAACCCCAATATCCTAATTTATCCATTCCTCACACGTTTTCTTTGGCTTAACCATAAGTTTGTCTTCTCAATCTGAGATTGCCTTTCTCTATGGAAATATGTTCATTTTTATGAATTTTCAGATAACATAAGGGACATCATAGGGCATTTGTCTTTCTCATTCTGACTTACTTCACGTTGTGTGATTATCTCTAGGCTCCTCTGTGGTGCTGCATATGCCATTCTTTTATTTTTTTCCGTGACGGATATTCCATTCTGTCCATATTACCACTTCTTCTTTGTCCATTCATCTGATTATGGACCTTTTTTGTGTTTCCATGTCTTGGCTATTTCAGTATTGCTGCAGTGCACATTTGCCTGCCTCTGTCCTTCCGATTCTTGTGGTCTTAGGTTATAGGCCCAAAAGGTGCCCTGCCGCATCATATGGTAGCTCAATTTTTACGTTTTAAAGCAGCTCCGTTCAGTTTTCGTTAGTGCTGTTACCACTTTACATTCCACCAGCATCTAGAAATTACAGAGTTCTCTAAAAGCCCTTAGCATTTATAGTTTGTAGACTTTTTGCTGATGGCCATTTGACTGGTGTGAGCTGAAACGTTTTCACGTTGGATTTGCATGTGGCTAATAATTCCTTATACTGAACTTTAGGCATGTCCTCTTTTTTCTTTTCCTTCTTTTTTAAAGAGTGACTACAACTTCCCTCTTCGTATTGACTTCTTGAAAAAGTTGTAATGTGTAGAATTTTCTTGCCTATTCCCTACCCCAGGGCATTTGTTGAGGGCAGGTGTCATTTACAGCCCTGCAGTCCTTGTGACTATTAAGCAACCATTAGCACTTGGTTTAAAGCTGCTGTTATGGGAAACAACCACAAGGCGGCAGCATTATTACGTTCTCAACGCTTGTTACTAGTGCAAAAGAGTCTTCCTGAAAGTAGTGTTCCAAGGTTGTAAATTAGAGTGGAATGTGCTGGGACAAGCCCCCAGAAGTTTATGTCACCTTACTTATGTTTGTTTTTTAAATTTAATTTCTATTTCTTATCGGAGTAAATTTGATTAGAGTGTTGTGGTTTTCTGGCTGTACAGAATCTGCTCAATGATTCATACATATGTCTGTTCATCTTCGGATCCTGTTACCTTGTATGTTATTACAGAAAGTTGAGTAGACCTCCCTTGGTATTTGGTAGGTGTTTTGTCTTTATATATTTTATATGTATTGGTGAGTATATAATTCATATGGTTTATATGTTATATGTTTATATACATTTAACATACATTAGTATATCTATGTTAGCCCCATAGTCCTAATTTATCCATCCTCCCACCTTTCATTTTGGCTAACCATTAGTTTGTTTTATAAGTCTGTGAGTGTCTTTTTCTGTGAAAATATGTTTATTGGTAGCAACCTTAGGCTAACATGTATACAAGATATCATAGGATATTTATCATTCCCTCTTGACTTACTTAAGCTAATATGATTATTTCTAGGCTCATGTGTAGTCCTGAAAACGGCATTGTTCATTTTTTTCCCGAGGCTACTCTTCCATTCGGTATGTGTACCACTTCTTCTGTGTCCATTTATCTGTTGATGGACATTTTGTTTGCTTCCATGTCTTGGCTATTGTAAATACTGCTGCAATACACGATTTTCCATCCCGTGTCTTTTTTTTTTTTAAGATTTTTTTTTAAATTAATTAATGAATTTATTTATTTATTTTTGGCTGTGCTGGTTCCTTGTTTCTGTGCGAGGGCTTTCTCCAGTTGCGGCAAGTGGGGGCCACTCCTCATCACGGTGCGCGGGCCTCCCACCATCGCGGCCTCTCCCGCTGCGGAGCACAGGCTCCAGATGCGCAGGCTCAGCAGCTTTGGCTCACGGGCCCAATTGCTCCGCGGCATGCGGGATCCTCCCAGACCAGGGATCGAACCCGTGGCCCCTGCCTTGGCAGGCAGACTCTCAACCACTGCACCACCAGGGAAGCCCCATCCCGTGTCTTTTTGATTCTGACTTTCACAGGTGAAAGGCCCAATAGTGGGACTTCCGGATCATATGGTGACTCAATTTTTACCTTTAAATGCGCTGCCATTCTGTTCCTATTATTGGCCGTTACCAGTTTACATCCCACTTAGACCGAGAGGTTACGCTATTCTCCACAACTTCTTCAACATCTATTGTTTGTAGACTTTTTGCTGATGGTCATTCTGACTGGTGTGAGGTGATACCTTTGTGTAGATTGGATTTGCATGCGTCTCATATTTCCTGATGTTTTGCGTTTATCAGTGTCCTTTTCACTTTTTTTTTAAGATTGAGCGAAACGTACAACTTCTAACTGCCTTCTTGAAAAATTTGCTGCGTTTGGATTTTTTTGGCCATTCCCTTCCCCAGGACATTTTTTGAGGGCATGAGTCATTTACAGCCCTGCAGTCCTTGTGAATATTAGTGACCATTAGCAGTAGATTTAAAGCTGCTGTTTGAGGAAACGGCTTTTGGGTGGCAGGATTTCTACGTTGCCAACTCTGCTTGCTAGGGAAACAGAACTTCGCTGCAAGTTGTGGTTTTAGGTTGCAGATTAGAGTGGAATGTGCCAGGACAAACCCCCATAAGTTTAACCTCCGTAATTCTTGTCTGTCTCTTTAAGTTGTAGTTTTTATCAGAGCAAATTTGATTGAAAAAAAATTTTTTTTTGTAGGAGTACAGAATCTTGTTCATTTACACATATACCTATATTTATTGATCTTTGGGTCCTTTTCCATGTAGGTTGTTACAGAGTGTTGAGTAGACCACTCTTGGTATTCCATAGGTCTTTGGGGATTATATATTTTATATGTATTAGTATATGTGTGTTAACCCCAATATCCTAATTTATCCATTCCTCACACGTTTTCTTTGGCTTAACCATAAGTTTGTCTTCTCAATCTGAGATTGCCTTTCTCTATGGAAATATGTTCATTTTTATGAATTTTCAGATAACATAAGGGACATCATAGGGCATTTGTCTTTCTCATTCTGACTTACTTCACGTTGTGTGATTATCTCTAGGCTCCTCTGTGGTGCTGCATATGCCATTCTTTTATTTTTTTCCGTGACGGATATTCCATTCTGTCCATATTACCACTTCTTCTTTGTCCATTCATCTGATTATGGACCTTTTTTGTGTTTCCATGTCTTGGCTATTTCAGTATTGCTGCAGTGCACATTTGCCTGCCTCTGTCCTTCCGATTCTTGTGGTCTTAGGTTATAGGCCCAAAAGGTGCCCTGCCGCATCATATGGTAGCTCAATTTTTACGTTTTAAAGCAGCTCCGTTCAGTTTTCGTTAGTGCTGTTACCACTTTACATTCCACCAGCATCTAGAAATTACAGAGTTCTCTAAAAGCCCTTAGCATTTATAGTTTGTAGACTTTTTGCTGATGGCCATTTGACTGGTGTGAGCTGAAACGTTTTCACGTTGGATTTGCATGTGGCTAATAATTCCTTATACTGAACTTTAGGCATGTCCTCTTTTTTCTTTTCCTTCTTTTTTAAAGAGTGACTACAACTTCCCTCTTCGTATTGACTTCTTGAAAAAGTTGTAATGTGTAGAATTTTCTTGCCTATTCCCTACCCCAGGGCATTTGTTGAGGGCAGGTGTCATTTACAGCCCTGCAGTCCTTGTGACTATTAAGCAACCATTAGCACTTGGTTTAAAGCTGCTGTTATGGGAAACAACCACAAGGCGGCAGCATTATTACGTTCTCAACGCTTGTTACTAGTGCAAAAGAGTCTTCCTGAAAGTAGTGTTCCAAGGTTGTAAATTAGAGTGGAATGTGCTGGGACAAGCCCCCAGAAGTTTATGTCACCTTACTTATGTTTGTTTTTTAAATTTAATTTCTATTTCTTATCGGAGTAAATTTGATTAGAGTGTTGTGGTTTTCTGGCTGTACAGAATCTGCTCAATGATTCATACATATGTCTGTTCATCTTCGGATCCTGTTACCTTGTATGTTATTACAGAAAGTTGAGTAGACCTCCCTTGGTATTTGGTAGGTGTTTTGTCTTTATATATTTTATATGTATTGGTGAGTATATAATTCATATGGTTTATATGTTATATGTTTATATACATTTAACATACATTAGTATATCTATGTTAGCCCCATAGTCCTAATTTATCCATCCTCCCACCTTTCATTTTGGCTAACCATTAGTTTGTTTTATAAGTCTGTGAGTGTCTTTTTCTGTGAAAATATGTTTATTGGTAGCAACCTTAGGCTAACATGTATACAAGATATCATAGGATATTTATCATTCCCTCTTGACTTACTTAAGCTAATATGATTATTTCTAGGCTCATGTGTAGTCCTGAAAACGGCATTGTTCATTTTTTTCCCGAGGCTACTCTTCCATTCGGTATGTGTACCACTTCTTCTGTGTCCATTTATCTGTTGATGGACATTTTGTTTGCTTCCATGTCTTGGCTATTGTAAATACTGCTGCAATACACGATTTTCCATCCCGTGTCTTTTTTTTTTTTAAGATTTTTTTTTAAATTAATTAATGAATTTATTTATTTATTTTTGGCTGTGCTGGTTCCTTGTTTCTGTGCGAGGGCTTTCTCCAGTTGCGGCAAGTGGGGGCCACTCCTCATCACGGTGCGCGGGCCTCCCACCATCGCGGCCTCTCCCGCTGCGGAGCACAGGCTCCAGATGCGCAGGCTCAGCAGCTTTGGCTCACGGGCCCAATTGCTCCGCGGCATGCGGGATCCTCCCAGACCAGGGATCGAACCCGTGGCCCCTGCCTTGGCAGGCAGACTCTCAACCACTGCACCACCAGGGAAGCCCCATCCCGTGTCTTTTTGATTCTGACTTTCACAGGTGAAAGGCCCAATAGTGGGACTTCCGGATCATATGGTGACTCAATTTTTACCTTTAAATGCGCTGCCATTCTGTTCCTATTATTGGCCGTTACCAGTTTACATCCCACTTAGACCGAGAGGTTACGCTATTCTCCACAACTTCTTCAACATCTATTGTTTGTAGACTTTTTGCTGATGGTCATTCTGACTGGTGTGAGGTGATACCTTTGTGTAGATTGGATTTGCATGCGTCTCATATTTCCTGATGTTTTGCGTTTATCAGTGTCCTTTTCACTTTTTTTTTAAGATTGAGCGAAACGTACAACTTCTAACTGCCTTCTTGAAAAATTTGCTGCGTTTGGATTTTTTTGGCCATTCCCTTCCCCAGGACATTTTTTGAGGGCATGAGTCATTTACAGCCCTGCAGTCCTTGTGAATATTAGTGACCATTAGCAGTAGATTTAAAGCTGCTGTTTGAGGAAACGGCTTTTGGGTGGCAGGATTTCTACGTTGCCAACTCTGCTTGCTAGGGAAACAGAACTTCGCTGCAAGTTGTGGTTTTAGGTTGCAGATTAGAGTGGAATGTGCCAGGAGAAACCCCCATAAGTTTAACCTCCGTAATTCTTGTCTGTCTCTTTAAGTTGTAGTTTTTATCAGAGCAAATTTGATTGAAAAAAAATTTTTTTTTGTAGGAGTACAGAATCTTGTTCATTTACACATATACCTATATTTATTGATCTTTGGGTCCTTTTCCATGTAGGTTGTTACAGAGTGTTGAGTAGACCACTCTTGGTATTCCATAGGTCTTTGGGGATTATATATTTTATATGTATTAGTATATGTGTGTTAACCCCAATATCCTAATTTATCCATTCCTCACACGTTTTCTTTGGCTTAACCATAAGTTTGTCTTCTCAATCTGAGATTGCCTTTCTCTATGGAAATATGTTCATTTTTATGAATTTTCAGATAACATAAGGGACATCATAGGGCATTTGTCTTTCTCATTCTGACTTACTTCACGTTGTGTGATTATCTCTAGGCTCCTCTGTGGTGCTGCATATGCCATTCTTTTATTTTTTTCCGTGACGGATATTCCATTCTGTCCATATTACCACTTCTTCTTTGTCCATTCATCTGATTATGGACCTTTTTTGTGTTTCCATGTCTTGGCTATTTCAGTATTGCTGCAGTGCACATTTGCCTGCCTCTGTCCTTCCGATTCTTGTGGTCTTAGGTTATAGGCCCAAAAGGTGCCCTGCCGCATCATATGGTAGCTCAATTTTTACGTTTTAAAGCAGCTCCGTTCAGTTTTCGTTAGTGCTGTTACCACTTTACATTCCACCAGCATCTAGAAATTACAGAGTTCTCTAAAAGCCCTTAGCATTTATAGTTTGTAGACTTTTTGCTGATGGCCATTTGACTGGTGTGAGCTGAAACGTTTTCACGTTGGATTTGCATGTGGCTAATAATTCCTTATACTGAACTTTAGGCATGTCCTCTTTTTTCTTTTCCTTCTTTTTTAAAGAGTGACTACAACTTCCCTCTTCGTATTGACTTCTTGAAAAAGTTGTAATGTGTAGAATTTTCTTGCCTATTCCCTACCCCAGGGCATTTGTTGAGGGCAGGTGTCATTTACAGCCCTGCAGTCCTTGTGACTATTAAGCAACCATTAGCACTTGGTTTAAAGCTGCTGTTATGGGAAACAACCACAAGGCGGCAGCATTATTACGTTCTCAACGCTTGTTACTAGTGCAAAAGAGTCTTCCTGAAAGTAGTGTTCCAAGGTTGTAAATTAGAGTGGAATGTGCTGGGACAAGCCCCCAGAAGTTTATGTCACCTTACTTATGTTTGTTTTTTAAATTTAATTTCTATTTCTTATCGGAGTAAATTTGATTAGAGTGTTGTGGTTTTCTGGCTGTACAGAATCTGCTCAATGATTCATACATATGTCTGTTCATCTTCGGATCCTGTTACCTTGTATGTTATTACAGAAAGTTGAGTAGACCTCCCTTGGTATTTGGTAGGTGTTTTGTCTTTATATATTTTATATGTATTGGTGAGTATATAATTCATATGGTTTATATGTTATATGTTTATATACATTTAACATACATTAGTATATCTATGTTAGCCCCATAGTCCTAATTTATCCATCCTCCCACCTTTCATTTTGGCTAACCATTAGTTTGTTTTATAAGTCTGTGAGTGTCTTTTTCTGTGAAAATATGTTTATTGGTAGCAACCTTAGGCTAACATGTATACAAGATATCATAGGATATTTATCATTCCCTCTTGACTTACTTAAGCTAATATGATTATTTCTAGGCTCATGTGTAGTCCTGAAAACGGCATTGTTCATTTTTTTCCCGAGGCTACTCTTCCATTCGGTATGTGTACCACTTCTTCTGTGTCCATTTATCTGTTGATGGACATTTTGTTTGCTTCCATGTCTTGGCTATTGTAAATACTGCTGCAATACACGATTTTCCATCCCGTGTCTTTTTTTTTTTTAAGATTTTTTTTTAAATTAATTAATGAATTTATTTATTTATTTTTGGCTGTGCTGGTTCCTTGTTTCTGTGCGAGGGCTTTCTCCAGTTGCGGCAAGTGGGGGCCACTCCTCATCACGGTGCGCGGGCCTCCCACCATCGCGGCCTCTCCCGCTGCGGAGCACAGGCTCCAGATGCGCAGGCTCAGCAGCTTTGGCTCACGGGCCCAATTGCTCCGCGGCATGCGGGATCCTCCCAGACCAGGGATCGAACCCGTGGCCCCTGCCTTGGCAGGCAGACTCTCAACCACTGCACCACCAGGGAAGCCCCATCCCGTGTCTTTTTGATTCTGACTTTCACAGGTGAAAGGCCCAATAGTGGGACTTCCGGATCATATGGTGACTCAATTTTTACCTTTAAATGCGCTGCCATTCTGTTCCTATTATTGGCCGTTACCAGTTTACATCCCACTTAGACCGAGAGGTTACGCTATTCTCCACAACTTCTTCAACATCTATTGTTTGTAGACTTTTTGCTGATGGTCATTCTGACTGGTGTGAGGTGATACCTTTGTGTAGATTGGATTTGCATGCGTCTCATATTTCCTGATGTTTTGCGTTTATCAGTGTCCTTTTCACTTTTTTTTTAAGATTGAGCGAAACGTACAACTTCTAACTGCCTTCTTGAAAAATTTGCTGCGTTTGGATTTTTTTGGCCATTCCCTTCCCCAGGACATTTTTTGAGGGCATGAGTCATTTACAGCCCTGCAGTCCTTGTGAATATTAGTGACCATTAGCAGTAGATTTAAAGCTGCTGTTTGAGGAAACGGCTTTTGGGTGGCAGGATTTCTACGTTGCCAACTCTGCTTGCTAGGGAAACAGAACTTCGCTGCAAGTTGTGGTTTTAGGTTGCAGATTAGAGTGGAATGTGCCAGGAGAAACCCCCATAAGTTTAACCTCCGTAATTCTTGTCTGTCTCTTTAAGTTGTAGTTTTTATCAGAGCAAATTTGATTGAAAAAAAATTTTTTTTTGTAGGAGTACAGAATCTTGTTCATTTACACATATACCTATATTTATTGATCTTTGGGTCCTTTTCCATGTAGGTTGTTACAGAGTGTTGAGTAGACCACTCTTGGTATTCCATAGGTCTTTGGGGATTATATATTTTATATGTATTAGTATATGTGTGTTAACCCCAATATCCTAATTTATCCATTCCTCACACGTTTTCTTTGGCTTAACCATAAGTTTGTCTTCTCAATCTGAGATTGCCTTTCTCTATGGAAATATGTTCATTTTTATGAATTTTCAGATAACATAAGGGACATCATAGGGCATTTGTCTTTCTCATTCTGACTTACTTCACGTTGTGTGATTATCTCTAGGCTCCTCTGTGGTGCTGCATATGCCATTCTTTTATTTTTTTCCGTGACGGATATTCCATTCTGTCCATATTACCACTTCTTCTTTGTCCATTCATCTGATTATGGACCTTTTTTGTGTTTCCATGTCTTGGCTATTTCAGTATTGCTGCAGTGCACATTTGCCTGCCTCTGTCTTTCCGATTCTTGTGGTCTTAGGTTATAGGCCCAAAAGGTGCCCTGCCGCATCATATGGTAGCTCAATTTTTACGTTTTAAAGCAGCTCCGTTCAGTTTTCGTTAGTGCTGTTACCACTTTACATTCCACCAGCATCTAGAAATTACAGAGTTCTCTAAAAGCCCTTAGCATTTATAGTTTGTAGACTTTTTGCTGATGGCCATTTGACTGGTGTGAGCTGAAACGTTTTCACGTTGGATTTGCATGTGGCTAATAATTCCTTATACTGAACTTTAGGCATGTCCTCTTTTTTCTTTTCCTTCTTTTTTAAAGAGTGACTACAACTTCCCTCTTCGTATTGACTTCTTGAAAAAGTTGTAATGTGTAGAATTTTCTTGCCTATTCCCTACCCCAGGGCATTTGTTGAGGGCAGGTGTCATTTACAGCCCTGCAGTCCTTGTGACTATTAAGCAACCATTAGCACTTGGTTTAAAGCTGCTGTTATGGGAAACAACCACAAGGCGGCAGCATTATTACGTTCTCAACGCTTGTTACTAGTGCAAAAGAGTCTTCCTGAAAGTAGTGTTCCAAGGTTGTAAATTAGAGTGGAATGTGCTGGGACAAGCCCCCAGAAGTTTATGTCACCTTACTTATGTTTGTTTTTTAAATTTAATTTCTATTTCTTATCGGAGTAAATTTGATTAGAGTGTTGTGGTTTTCTGGCTGTACAGAATCTGCTCAATGATTCATACATATGTCTGTTCATCTTCGGATCCTGTTACCTTGTATGTTATTACAGAAAGTTGAGTAGACCTCCCTTGGTATTTGGTAGGTGTTTTGTCTTTATATATTTTATATGTATTGGTGAGTATATAATTCATATGGTTTATATGTTATATGTTTATATACATTTAACATACATTAGTATATCTATGTTAGCCCCATAGTCCTAATTTATCCATCCTCCCACCTTTCATTTTGGCTAACCATTAGTTTGTTTTATAAGTCTGTGAGTGTCTTTTTCTGTGAAAATATGTTTATTGGTAGCAACCTTAGGCTAACATGTATACAAGATATCATAGGATATTTATCATTCCCTCTTGACTTACTTAAGCTAATATGATTATTTCTAGGCTCATGTGTAGTCCTGAAAACGGCATTGTTCATTTTTTTCCCGAGGCTACTCTTCCATTCGGTATGTGTACCACTTCTTCTGTGTCCATTTATCTGTTGATGGACATTTTGTTTGCTTCCATGTCTTGGCTATTGTAAATACTGCTGCAATACACGATTTTCCATCCCGTGTCTTTTTTTTTTTTAAGATTTTTTTTTAAATTAATTAATGAATTTATTTATTTATTTTTGGCTGTGCTGGTTCCTTGTTTCTGTGCGAGGGCTTTCTCCAGTTGCGGCAAGTGGGGGCCACTCCTCATCACGGTGCGCGGGCCTCCCACCATCGCGGCCTCTCCCGCTGCGGAGCACAGGCTCCAGATGCGCAGGCTCAGCAGCTTTGGCTCACGGGCCCAATTGCTCCGCGGCATGCGGGATCCTCCCAGACCAGGGATCGAACCCGTGGCCCCTGCCTTGGCAGGCAGACTCTCAACCACTGCACCACCAGGGAAGCCCCATCCCGTGTCTTTTTGATTCTGACTTTCACAGGTGAAAGGCCCAATAGTGGGACTTCCGGATCATATGGTGACTCAATTTTTACCTTTAAATGCGCTGCCATTCTGTTCCTATTATTGGCCGTTACCAGTTTACATCCCACTTAGACCGAGAGGTTACGCTATTCTCCACAACTTCTTCAACATCTATTGTTTGTAGACTTTTTGCTGATGGTCATTCTGACTGGTGTGAGGTGATACCTTTGTGTAGATTGGATTTGCATGCGTCTCATATTTCCTGATGTTTTGCGTTTATCAGTGTCCTTTTCACTTTTTTTTTAAGATTGAGCGAAACGTACAACTTCTAACTGCCTTCTTGAAAAATTTGCTGCGTTTGGATTTTTTTGGCCATTCCCTTCCCCAGGACATTTTTTGAGGGCATGAGTCATTTACAGCCCTGCAGTCCTTGTGAATATTAGTGACCATTAGCAGTAGATTTAAAGCTGCTGTTTGAGGAAACGGCTTTTGGGTGGCAGGATTTCTACGTTGCCAACTCTGCTTGCTAGGGAAACAGAACTTCGCTGCAAGTTGTGGTTTTAGGTTGCAGATTAGAGTGGAATGTGCCAGGAGAAACCCCCATAAGTTTAACCTCCGTAATTCTTGTCTGTCTCTTTAAGTTGTAGTTTTTATCAGAGCAAATTTGATTGAAAAAAAATTTTTTTTTGTAGGAGTACAGAATCTTGTTCATTTACACATATACCTATATTTATTGATCTTTGGGTCCTTTTCCATGTAGGTTGTTACAGAGTGTTGAGTAGACCACTCTTGGTATTCCATAGGTCTTTGGGGATTATATATTTTATATGTATTAGTATATGTGTGTTAACCCCAATATCCTAATTTATCCATTCCTCACACGTTTTCTTTGGCTTAACCATAAGTTTGTCTTCTCAATCTGAGATTGCCTTTCTCTATGGAAATATGTTCATTTTTATGAATTTTCAGATAACATAAGGGACATCATAGGGCATTTGTCTTTCTCATTCTGACTTACTTCACGTTGTGTGATTATCTCTAGGCTCCTCTGTGGTGCTGCATATGCCATTCTTTTATTTTTTTCCGTGACGGATATTCCATTCTGTCCATATTACCACTTCTTCTTTGTCCATTCATCTGATTATGGACCTTTTTTGTGTTTCCATGTCTTGGCTATTTCAGTATTGCTGCAGTGCACATTTGCCTGCCTCTGTCTTTCCGATTCTTGTGGTCTTAGGTTATAGGCCCAAAAGGTGCCCTGCCGCATCATATGGTAGCTCAATTTTTACGTTTTAAAGCAGCTCCGTTCAGTTTTCGTTAGTGCTGTTACCACTTTACATTCCACCAGCATCTAGAAATTACAGAGTTCTCTAAAAGCCCTTAGCATTTATAGTTTGTAGACTTTTTGCTGATGGCCATTTGACTGGTGTGAGCTGAAACGTTTTCACGTTGGATTTGCATGTGGCTAATAATTCCTTATACTGAACTTTAGGCATGTCCTCTTTTTTCTTTTCCTTCTTTTTTAAAGAGTGACTACAACTTCCCTCTTCGTATTGACTTCTTGAAAAAGTTGTAATGTGTAGAATTTTCTTGCCTATTCCCTACCCCAGGGCATTTGTTGAGGGCAGGTGTCATTTACAGCCCTGCAGTCCTTGTGACTATTAAGCAACCATTAGCACTTGGTTTAAAGCTGCTGTTATGGGAAACAACCACAAGGCGGCAGCATTATTACGTTCTCAACGCTTGTTACTAGTGCAAAAGAGTCTTCCTGAAAGTAGTGTTCCAAGGTTGTAAATTAGAGTGGAATGTGCTGGGACAAGCCCCCAGAAGTTTATGTCACCTTACTTATGTTTGTTTTTTAAATTTAATTTCTATTTCTTATCGGAGTAAATTTGATTAGAGTGTTGTGGTTTTCTGGCTGTACAGAATCTGCTCAATGATTCATACATATGTCTGTTCATCTTCGGATCCTGTTACCTTGTATGTTATTACAGAAAGTTGAGTAGACCTCCCTTGGTATTTGGTAGGTGTTTTGTCTTTATATATTTTATATGTATTGGTGAGTATATAATTCATATGGTTTATATGTTATATGTTTATATACATTTAACATACATTAGTATATCTATGTTAGCCCCATAGTCCTAATTTATCCATCCTCCCACCTTTCATTTTGGCTAACCATTAGTTTGTTTTATAAGTCTGTGAGTGTCTTTTTCTGTGAAAATATGTTTATTGGTAGCAACCTTAGGCTAACATGTATACAAGATATCATAGGATATTTATCATTCCCTCTTGACTTACTTAAGCTAATATGATTATTTCTAGGCTCATGTGTAGTCCTGAAAACGGCATTGTTCATTTTTTTCCCGAGGCTACTCTTCCATTCGGTATGTGTACCACTTCTTCTGTGTCCATTTATCTGTTGATGGACATTTTGTTTGCTTCCATGTCTTGGCTATTGTAAATACTGCTGCAATACACGATTTTCCATCCCGTGTCTTTTTTTTTTTTAAGATTTTTTTTTAAATTAATTAATGAATTTATTTATTTATTTTTGGCTGTGCTGGTTCCTTGTTTCTGTGCGAGGGCTTTCTCCAGTTGCGGCAAGTGGGGGCCACTCCTCATCACGGTGCGCGGGCCTCCCACCATCGCGGCCTCTCCCGCTGCGGAGCACAGGCTCCAGATGCGCAGGCTCAGCAGCTTTGGCTCACGGGCCCAATTGCTCCGCGGCATGCGGGATCCTCCCAGACCAGGGATCGAACCCGTGGCCCCTGCCTTGGCAGGCAGACTCTCAACCACTGCACCACCAGGGAAGCCCCATCCCGTGTCTTTTTGATTCTGACTTTCACAGGTGAAAGGCCCAATAGTGGGACTTCCGGATCATATGGTGACTCAATTTTTACCTTTAAATGCGCTGCCATTCTGTTCCTATTATTGGCCGTTACCAGTTTACATCCCACTTAGACCGAGAGGTTACGCTATTCTCCACAACTTCTTCAACATCTATTGTTTGTAGACTTTTTGCTGATGGTCATTCTGACTGGTGTGAGGTGATACCTTTGTGTAGATTGGATTTGCATGCGTCTCATATTTCCTGATGTTTTGCGTTTATCAGTGTCCTTTTCACTTTTTTTTTAAGATTGAGCGAAACGTACAACTTCTAACTGCCTTCTTGAAAAATTTGCTGCGTTTGGATTTTTTTGGCCATTCCCTTCCCCAGGACATTTTTTGAGGGCATGAGTCATTTACAGCCCTGCAGTCCTTGTGAATATTAGTGACCATTAGCAGTAGATTTAAAGCTGCTGTTTGAGGAAACGGCTTTTGGGTGGCAGGATTTCTACGTTGCCAACTCTGCTTGCTAGGGAAACAGAACTTCGCTGCAAGTTGTGGTTTTAGGTTGCAGATTAGAGTGGAATGTGCCAGGACAAACCCCCATAAGTTTAACCTCCGTAATTCTTGTCTGTCTCTTTAAGTTGTAGTTTTTATCAGAGCAAATTTGATTGAAAAAAAATTTTTTTTTGTAGGAGTACAGAATCTTGTTCATTTACACATATACCTATATTTATTGATCTTTGGGTCCTTTTCCATGTAGGTTGTTACAGAGTGTTGAGTAGACCACTCTTGGTATTCCATAGGTCTTTGGGGATTATATATTTTATATGTATTAGTATATGTGTGTTAACCCCAATATCCTAATTTATCCATTCCTCACACGTTTTCTTTGGCTTAACCATAAGTTTGTCTTCTCAATCTGAGATTGCCTTTCTCTATGGAAATATGTTCATTTTTATGAATTTTCAGATAACATAAGGGACATCATAGGGCATTTGTCTTTCTCATTCTGACTTACTTCACGTTGTGTGATTATCTCTAGGCTCCTCTGTGGTGCTGCATATGCCATTCTTTTATTTTTTTTCCGTGACGGATATTCCATTCTGTCCATATTACCACTTCTTCTTTGTCCATTCATCTGATTATGGACCTTTTTTGTGTTTCCATGTCTTGGCTATTTCAGTATTGCTGCAGTGCACATTTGCCTGCCTCTGTCTTTCCGATTCTTGTGGTCTTAGGTTATAGGCCCAAAAGGTGCCCTGCCGCATCATATGGTAGCTCAATTTTTACGTTTTAAAGCAGCTCCGTTCAGTTTTCGTTAGTGCTGTTACCACTTTACATTCCACCAGCATCTAGAAATTACAGAGTTCTCTAAAAGCCCTTAGCATTTATAGTTTGTAGACTTTTTGCTGATGGTCATTTGACTGGTGTGAGCTGAAACGTTTTCACGTTGGATTTGCATGTGGCTAATAATTCCTTATACTGAACTTTAGGCATGTCCTCTTTTTTCTTTTCCTTCTTTTTTAAAGAGTGACTACAACTTCCCTCTTCGTATTGACTTCTTGAAAAAGTTGTAATGTGTAGAATTTTCTTGCCTATTCCCTACCCCAGGGCATTTGTTGAGGGCAGGTGTCATTTACAGCCCTGCAGTCCTTGTGACTATTAAGCAACCATTAGCACTTGGTTTAAAGCTGCTGTTATGGGAAACAACCACAAGGCGGCAGCATTATTACGTTCTCAACGCTTGTTACTAGTGCAAAAGAGTCTTCCTGAAAGTAGTGTTCCAAGGTTGTAAATTAGAGTGGAATGTGCTGGGACAAGCCCCCAGAAGTTTATGTCACCTTACTTATGTTTGTTTTTTAAATTTAATTTCTATTTCTTATCGGAGTAAATTTGATTAGAGTGTTGTGGTTTTCTGGCTGTACAGAATCTGCTCAATGATTCATACATATGTCTGGTCATCTTCGGATCCTGTTACCTTGTATGTTATTACAGAAAGTTGAGTAGACCTCCCTTGGTATTTGGTAGGTGTTTTGTCTTTATATATTTTATATGTATTGGTGAGTATATAATTCATATGGTTTATATGTTATATGTTTATATACATTTAACATACATTAGTATATCTATGTTAGCCCCATAGTCCTAATTTATCCATCCTCCCACCTTTCATTTTGGCTAACCATTAGTTTGTTTTATAAGTCTGTGAGTGTCTTTTTCTGTGAAAATATGTTTATTGGTAGCAACCTTAGGCTAACATGTATACAAGATATCATAGGATATTTATCATTCCCTCTTGACTTACTTAAGCTAATATGATTATTTCTAGGCTCATGTGTAGTCCTGAAAACGGCATTGTTCATTTTTTTCCCGAGGCTACTCTTCCATTCGGTATGTGTACCACTTCTTCTGTGTCCATTTATCTGTTGATGGACATTTTGTTTGCTTCCATGTCTTGGCTATTGTAAATACTGCTGCAATACACGATTTTCCATCCCGTGTCTTTTTTTTTTTAAGATTTTTTTTTAAATTAATTAATGAATTTATTTATTTATTTTTGGCTGTGCTGGTTCCTTGTTTCTGTGCGAGGGCTTTCTCCAGTTGCGGCAAGTGGGGGCCACTCCTCATCACGGTGCGCGGGCCTCCCACCATCGCGGCCTCTCCCGCTGCGGAGCACAGGCTCCAGATGCGCAGGCTCAGCAGCTTTGGCTCACGGGCCCAATTGCTCCGCGGCATGCGGGATCCTCCCAGACCAGGGATCGAACCCGTGGCCCCTGCCTTGGCAGGCAGACTCTCAACCACTGCACCACCAGGGAAGCCCCATCCCGTGTCTTTTTGATTCTGACTTTCACAGGTGAAAGGCCCAATAGTGGGACTTCCGGATCATATGGTGACTCAATTTTTACCTTTAAATGCGCTGCCATTCTGTTCCTATTATTGGCCGTTACCAGTTTACATCCCACTTAGACCGAGAGGTTACGCTATTCTCCACAACTTCTTCAACATCTATTGTTTGTAGACTTTTTGCTGATGGTCATTCTGACTGGTGTGAGGTGATACCTTTGTGTAGATTGGATTTGCATGCGTCTCATATTTCCTGATGTTTTGCGTTTATCAGTGTCCTTTTCACTTTTTTTTTTAAGATTGAGCGAAACGTACAACTTCTAACTGCCTTCTTGAAAAATTTGCTGCGTTTGGATTTTTTGGCCATTCCCTTCCCCAGGACATTTTTTGAGGGCATGAGTCATTTACAGCCCTGCAGTCCTTGTGAATATTAGTGACCATTAGCAGTAGATTTAAAGCTGCTGTTTGAGGAAACGGCTTTTGGGTGGCAGGATTTCTACGTTGCCAACTCTGCTTGCTAGGGAAACAGAACTTCGCTGCAAGTTGTGGTTTTAGGTTGCAGATTAGAGTGGAATGTGCCAGGACAAACCCCCATAAGTTTAACCTCCGTAATTCTTGTCTGTCTCTTTAAGTTGTAGTTTTTATCAGAGCAAATTTGATTGAAAAAAAATTTTTTTTTGTAGGAGTACAGAATCTTGTTCATTTACACATATACCTATATTTATTGATCTTTGGGTCCTTTTCCATGTAGGTTGTTACAGAGTGTTGAGTAGACCACTCTTGGTATTCCATAGGTCTTTGGGGATTATATATTTTATATGTATTAGTATATGTGTGTTAACCCCAATATCCTAATTTATCCATTCCTCACACGTTTTCTTTGGCTTAACCATAAGTTTGTCTTCTCAATCTGAGATTGCCTTTCTCTATGGAAATATGTTCATTTTTATGAATTTTCAGATAACATAAGGGACATCATAGGGCATTTGTCTTTCTCATTCTGACTTACTTCACGTTGTGTGATTATCTCTAGGCTCCTCTGTGGTGCTGCATATGCCATTCTTTTATTTTTTTTCCGTGACGGATATTCCATTCTGTCCATATTACCACTTCTTCTTTGTCCATTCATCTGATTATGGACCTTTTTTGTGTTTCCATGTCTTGGCTATTTCAGTATTGCTGCAGTGCACATTTGCCTGCCTCTGTCTTTCCGATTCTTGTGGTCTTAGGTTATAGGCCCAAAAGGTGCCCTGCCGCATCATATGGTAGCTCAATTTTTATTACGTTTTAAAGCAGCTCCGTTCAGTTTTCGTTAGTGCTGTTACCACTTTACATTCCACCAGCATCTAGAAATTACAGAGTTCTCTAAAAGCCCTTAGCATTTATAGTTTGTAGACTTTTTGCTGATGGTCATTTGACTGGTGTGAGCTGAAACGTTTTCACGTTGGATTTGCATGTGGCTAATAATTCCTTATACTGAACTTTAGGCATGTCCTCTTTTTTCTTTTCCTTCTTTTTTAAAGAGTGACTACAACTTCCCTCTTCGTATTGACTTCTTGAAAAAGTTGTAATGTGTAGAATTTTCTTGCCTATTCCCTACCCCAGGGCATTTGTTGAGGGCAGGTGTCATTTACAGCCCTGCAGTCCTTGTGACTATTAAGCAACCATTAGCACTTGGTTTAAAGCTGCTGTTATGGGAAACAACCACAAGGCGGCAGCATTATTACGTTCTCAACGCTTGTTACTAGTGCAAAAGAGTCTTCCTGAAAGTAGTGTTCCAAGGTTGTAAATTAGAGTGGAATGTGCTGGGACAAGCCCCCAGAAGTTTATGTCACCTTACTTATGTTTGTTTTTTAAATTTAATTTCTATTTCTTATCGGAGTAAATTTGATTAGAGTGTTGTGGTTTTCTGGCTGTACAGAATCTGCTCAATGATTCATACATATGTCTGGTCATCTTCGGATCCTGTTACCTTGTATGTTATTACAGAAAGTTGAGTAGACCTCCCTTGGTATTTGGTAGGTGTTTTGTCTTTATATATTTTATATGTATTGGTGAGTATATAATTCATATGGTTTATATGTTATATGTTTATATACATTTAACATACATTAGTATATCTATGTTAGCCCCATAGTCCTAATTTATCCATCCTCCCACCTTTCATTTTGGCTAACCATTAGTTTGTTTTATAAGTCTGTGAGTGTCTTTTTCTGTGAAAATATGTTTATTGGTAGCAACCTTAGGCTAACATGTATACAAGATATCATAGGATATTTATCATTCCCTCTTGACTTACTTAAGCTAATATGATTATTTCTAGGCTCATGTGTAGTCCTGAAAACGGCATTGTTCATTTTTTTCCCGAGGCTACTCTTCCATTCGGTATGTGTACCACTTCTTCTGTGTCCATTTATCTGTTGATGGACATTTTGTTTGCTTCCATGTCTTGGCTATTGTAAATACTGCTGCAATACACGATTTTCCATCCCGTGTCTTTTTTTTTTTAAGATTTTTTTTTAAATTAATTAATGAATTTATTTATTTATTTTTGGCTGTGCTGGTTCCTTGTTTCTGTGCGAGGGCTTTCTCCAGTTGCGGCAAGTGGGGGCCACTCCTCATCACGGTGCGCGGGCCTCCCACCATCGCGGCCTCTCCCGCTGCGGAGCACAGGCTCCAGATGCGCAGGCTCAGCAGCTTTGGCTCACGGGCCCAATTGCTCCGCGGCATGCGGGATCCTCCCAGACCAGGGATCGAACCCGTGGCCCCTGCCTTGGCAGGCAGACTCTCAACCACTGCACCACCAGGGAAGCCCCATCCCGTGTCTTTTTGATTCTGACTTTCACAGGTGAAAGGCCCAATAGTGGGACTTCCGGATCATATGGTGACTCAATTTTTACCTTTAAATGCGCTGCCATTCTGTTCCTATTATTGGCCGTTACCAGTTTACATCCCACTTAGACCGAGAGGTTACGCTATTCTCCACAACTTCTTCAACATCTATTGTTTGTAGACTTTTTGCTGATGGTCATTCTGACTGGTGTGAGGTGATACCTTTGTGTAGATTGGATTTGCATGCGTCTCATATTTCCTGATGTTTTGCGTTTATCAGTGTCCTTTTCACTTTTTTTTTTAAGATTGAGCGAAACGTACAACTTCTAACTGCCTTCTTGAAAAATTTGCTGCGTTTGGATTTTTTTGGCCATTCCCTTCCCCAGGACATTTTTTGAGGGCATGAGTCATTTACAGCCCTGCAGTCCTTGTGAATATTAGTGACCATTAGCAGTAGATTTAAAGCTGCTGTTTGAGGAAACGGCTTTTGGGTGGCAGGATTTCTACGTTGCCAACTCTGCTTGCTAGGGAAACAGAACTTCGCTGCAAGTTGTGGTTTTAGGTTGCAGATTAGAGTGGAATGTGCCAGGACAAACCCCCATAAGTTTAACCTCCGTAATTCTTGTCTGTCTCTTTAAGTTGTAGTTTTTATCAGAGCAAATTTGATTGAAAAAAAATTTTTTTTTGTAGGAGTACAGAATCTTGTTCATTTACACATATACCTATATTTATTGATCTTTGGGTCCTTTTCCATGTAGGTTGTTACAGAGTGTTGAGTAGACCACTCTTGGTATTCCATAGGTCTTTGGGGATTATATATTTTATATGTATTAGTATATGTGTGTTAACCCCAATATCCTAATTTATCCATTCCTCACACGTTTTCTTTGGCTTAACCATAAGTTTGTCTTCTCAATCTGAGATTGCCTTTCTCTATGGAAATATGTTCATTTTTATGAATTTTCAGATAACATAAGGGACATCATAGGGCATTTGTCTTTCTCATTCTGACTTACTTCACGTTGTGTGATTATCTCTAGGCTCCTCTGTGGTGCTGCATATGCCATTCTTTTATTTTTTTTCCGTGACGGATATTCCATTCTGTCCATATTACCACTTCTTCTTTGTCCATTCATCTGATTATGGACCTTTTTTGTGTTTCCATGTCTTGGCTATTTCAGTATTGCTGCAGTGCACATTTGCCTGCCTCTGTCTTTCCGATTCTTGTGGTCTTAGGTTATAGGCCCAAAAGGTGCCCTGCCGCATCATATGGTAGCTCAATTTTTACGTTTTAAAGCAGCTCCGTTCAGTTTTCGTTAGTGCTGTTACCACTTTACATTCCACCAGCATCTAGAAATTACAGAGTTCTCTAAAAGCCCTTAGCATTTATAGTTTGTAGACTTTTTGCTGATGGTCATTTGACTGGTGTGAGCTGAAACGTTTTCACGTTGGATTTGCATGTGGCTAATAATTCCTTATACTGAACTTTAGGCATGTCCTCTTTTTTCTTTTCCTTCTTTTTTAAAGAGTGACTACAACTTCCCTCTTCGTATTGACTTCTTGAAAAAGTTGTAATGTGTAGAATTTTCTTGCCTATTCCCTACCCCAGGGCATTTGTTGAGGGCAGGTGTCATTTACAGCCCTGCAGTCCTTGTGACTATTAAGCAACCATTAGCACTTGGTTTAAAGCTGCTGTTATGGGAAACAACCACAAGGCGGCAGCATTATTACGTTCTCAACGCTTGTTACTAGTGCAAAAGAGTCTTCCTGAAAGTAGTGTTCCAAGGTTGTAAATTAGAGTGGAATGTGCTGGGACAAGCCCCCAGAAGTTTATGTCACCTTACTTATGTTTGTTTTTTAAATTTAATTTCTATTTCTTATCGGAGTAAATTTGATTAGAGTGTTGTGGTTTTCTGGCTGTACAGAATCTGCTCAATGATTCATACATATGTCTGGTCATCTTCGGATCCTGTTACCTTGTATGTTATTACAGAAAGTTGAGTAGACCTCCCTTGGTATTTGGTAGGTGTTTTGTCTTTATATATTTTATATGTATTGGTGAGTATATAATTCATATGGTTTATATGTTATATGTTTATATACATTTAACATACATTAGTATATCTATGTTAGCCCCATAGTCCTAATTTATCCATCCTCCCACCTTTCATTTTGGCTAACCATTAGTTTGTTTTATAAGTCTGTGAGTGTCTTTTTCTGTGAAAATATGTTTATTGGTAGCAACCTTAGGCTAACATGTATACAAGATATCATAGGATATTTATCATTCCCTCTTGACTTACTTAAGCTAATATGATTATTTCTAGGCTCATGTGTAGTCCTGAAAACGGCATTGTTCATTTTTTTCCCGAGGCTACTCTTCCATTCGGTATGTGTACCACTTCTTCTGTGTCCATTTATCTGTTGATGGACATTTTGTTTGCTTCCATGTCTTGGCTATTGTAAATACTGCTGCAATACACGATTTTCCATCCCGTGTCTTTTTTTTTTTAAGATTTTTTTTTAAATTAATTAATGAATTTATTTATTTATTTTTGGCTGTGCTGGTTCCTTGTTTCTGTGCGAGGGCTTTCTCCAGTTGCGGCAAGTGGGGGCCACTCCTCATCACGGTGCGCGGGCCTCCCACCATCGCGGCCTCTCCCGCTGCGGAGCACAGGCTCCAGATGCGCAGGCTCAGCAGCTTTGGCTCACGGGCCCAATTGCTCCGCGGCATGCGGGATCCTCCCAGACCAGGGATCGAACCCGTGGCCCCTGCCTTGGCAGGCAGACTCTCAACCACTGCACCACCAGGGAAGCCCCATCCCGTGTCTTTTTGATTCTGACTTTCACAGGTGAAAGGCCCAATAGTGGGACTTCCGGATCATATGGTGACTCAATTTTTACCTTTAAATGCGCTGCCATTCTGTTCCTATTATTGGCCGTTACCAGTTTACATCCCACTTAGACCGAGAGGTTACGCTATTCTCCACAACTTCTTCAACATCTATTGTTTGTAGACTTTTTGCTGATGGTCATTCTGACTGGTGTGAGGTGATACCTTTGTGTAGATTGGATTTGCATGCGTCTCATATTTCCTGATGTTTTGCGTTTATCAGTGTCCTTTTCACTTTTTTTTTTAAGATTGAGCGAAACGTACAACTTCTAACTGCCTTCTTGAAAAATTTGCTGCGTTTGGATTTTTTTGGCCATTCCCTTCCCCAGGACATTTTTTGAGGGCATGAGTCATTTACAGCCCTGCAGTCCTTGTGAATATTAGTGACCATTAGCAGTAGATTTAAAGCTGCTGTTTGAGGAAACGGCTTTTGGGTGGCAGGATTTCTACGTTGCCAACTCTGCTTGCTAGGGAAACAGAACTTCGCTGCAAGTTGTGGTTTTAGGTTGCAGATTAGAGTGGAATGTGCCAGGACAAACCCCCATAAGTTTAACCTCCGTAATTCTTGTCTGTCTCTTTAAGTTGTAGTTTTTATCAGAGCAAATTTGATTGAAAAAAAATTTTTTTTTGTAGGAGTACAGAATCTTGTTCATT
The DNA here is from genome assembly GCF_965194805.1 of Balaenoptera borealis. NCBI lineage: Eukaryota > Metazoa > Chordata > Mammalia > Artiodactyla > Balaenopteridae > Balaenoptera > Balaenoptera borealis. The sequence continues at coordinate 3,188 of NW_028122029.1, read as the reverse complement.
TACACATATACCTATATTTATTGATCTTTGGGTCCTTTTCCATGTAGGTTGTTACAGAGTGTTGAGTAGACCACTCTTGGTATTCCATAGGTCTTTGGGGATTATATATTTTATATGTATTAGTATATGTGTGTTAACCCCAATATCCTAATTTATCCATTCCTCACACGTTTTCTTTGGCTTAACCATAAGTTTGTCTTCTCAATCTGAGATTGCCTTTCTCTATGGAAATATGTTCATTTTTATGAATTTTCAGATAACATAAGGGACATCATAGGGCATTTGTCTTTCTCATTCTGACTTACTTCACGTTGTGTGATTATCTCTAGGCTCCTCTGTGGTGCTGCATATGCCATTCTTTTATTTTTTTTCCGTGACGGATATTCCATTCTGTCCATATTACCACTTCTTCTTTGTCCATTCATCTGATTATGGACCTTTTTTGTGTTTCCATGTCTTGGCTATTTCAGTATTGCTGCAGTGCACATTTGCCTGCCTCTGTCTTTCCGATTCTTGTGGTCTTAGGTTATAGGCCCAAAAGGTGCCCTGCCGCATCATATGGTAGCTCAATTTTTACGTTTTAAAGCAGCTCCGTTCAGTTTTCGTTAGTGCTGTTACCACTTTACATTCCACCAGCATCTAGAAATTACAGAGTTCTCTAAAAGCCCTTAGCATTTATAGTTTGTAGACTTTTTGCTGATGGTCATTTGACTGGTGTGAGCTGAAACGTTTTCACGTTGGATTTGCATGTGGCTAATAATTCCTTATACTGAACTTTAGGCATGTCCTCTTTTTTCTTTTCCTTCTTTTTTAAAGAGTGACTACAACTTCCCTCTTCGTATTGACTTCTTGAAAAAGTTGTAATGTGTAGAATTTTCTTGCCTATTCCCTACCCCAGGGCATTTGTTGAGGGCAGGTGTCATTTACAGCCCTGCAGTCCTTGTGACTATTAAGCAACCATTAGCACTTGGTTTAAAGCTGCTGTTATGGGAAACAACCACAAGGCGGCAGCATTATTACGTTCTCAACGCTTGTTACTAGTGCAAAAGAGTCTTCCTGAAAGTAGTGTTCCAAGGTTGTAAATTAGAGTGGAATGTGCTGGGACAAGCCCCCAGAAGTTTATGTCACCTTACTTATGTTTGTTTTTAAATTTAATTTCTATTTCTTATCGGAGTAAATTTGATTAGAGTGTTGTGGTTTTCTGGCTGTACAGAATCTGCTCAATGATTCATACATATGTCTGGTCATCTTCGGATCCTGTTACCTTGTATGTTATTACAGAAAGTTGAGTAGACCTCCCTTGGTATTTGGTAGGTGTTTTGTCTTTATATATTTTATATGTATTGGTGAGTATATAATTCATATGGTTTATATGTTATATGTTTATATACATTTAACATACATTAGTATATCTATGTTAGCCCCATAGTCCTAATTTATCCATCCTCCCACCTTTCATTTTGGCTAACCATTAGTTTGTTTTATAAGTCTGTGAGTGTCTTTTTCTGTGAAAATATGTTTATTGGTAGCAACCTTAGGCTAACATGTATACAAGATATCATAGGATATTTATCATTCCCTCTTGACTTACTTAAGCTAATATGATTATTTCTAGGCTCATGTGTAGTCCTGAAAACGGCATTGTTCATTTTTTCCCGAGGCTACTCTTCCATTCGGTATGTGTACCACTTCTTCTGTGTCCATTTATCTGTTGATGGACATTTTGTTTGCTTCCATGTCTTGGCTATTGTAAATACTGCTGCAATACACGATTTTCCATCCCGTGTCTTTTTTTTTTTAAGATTTTTTTTTAAATTAATTAATGAATTTATTTATTTATTTTTGGCTGTGCTGGTTCCTTGTTTCTGTGCGAGGGCTTTCTCCAGTTGCGGCAAGTGGGGGCCACTCCTCATCACGGTGCGCGGGCCTCCCACCATCGCGGCCTCTCCCGCTGCGGAGCACAGGCTCCAGATGCGCAGGCTCAGCAGCTTTGGCTCACGGGCCCAATTGCTCCGCGGCATGCGGGATCCTCCCAGACCAGGGATCGAACCCGTGGCCCCTGCCTTGGCAGGCAGACTCTCAACCACTGCACCACCAGGGAAGCCCCATCCCGTGTCTTTTTGATTCTGACTTTCACAGGTGAAAGGCCCAATAGTGGGACTTCCGGATCATATGGTGACTCAATTTTTACCTTTAAATGCGCTGCCATTCTGTTCCTATTATTGGCCGTTACCAGTTTACATCCCACTTAGACCGAGAGGTTACGCTATTCTCCACAACTTCTTCAACATCTATTGTTTGTAGACTTTTTGCTGATGGTCATTCTGACTGGTGTGAGGTGATACCTTTGTGTAGATTGGATTTGCATGCGTCTCATATTTCCTGATGTTTTGCGTTTATCAGTGTCCTTTTCACTTTTTTTTTTAAGATTGAGCGAAACGTACAACTTCTAACTGCCTTCTTGAAAAATTTGCTGCGTTTGGATTTTTTTGGCCATTCCCTTCCCCAGGACATTTTTTGAGGGCATGAGTCATTTACAGCCCTGCAGTCCTTGTGAATATTAGTGACCATTAGCAGTAGATTTAAAGCTGCTGTTTGAGGAAACGGCTTTTGGGTGGCAGGATTTCTACGTTGCCAACTCTGCTTGCTAGGGAAACAGAACTTCGCTGCAAGTTGTGGTTTTAGGTTGCAGATTAGAGTGGAATGTGCCAGGACAAACCCCCATAAGTTTAACCTCCGTAATTCTTGTCTGTCTCTTTAAGTTGTAGTTTTTATCAGAGCAAATTTGATTGAAAAAAAATTTTTTTTTGTAGGAGTACAGAATCTTGTTCATTTACACATATACCTATATTTATTGATCTTTGGGTCCTTTTCCATGTAGGTTGTTACAGAGTGTTGAGTAGACCACTCTTGGTATTCCATAGGTCTTTGGGGATTATATATTTTATATGTATTAGTATATGTGTGTTAACCCCAATATCCTAATTTATCCATTCCTCACACGTTTTCTTTGGCTTAACCATAAGTTTGTCTTCTCAATCTGAGATTGCCTTTCTCTATGGAAATATGTTCATTTTTATGAATTTTCAGATAACATAAGGGACATCATAGGGCATTTGTCTTTCTCATTCTGACTTACTTCACGTTGTGTGATTATCTCTAGGCTCCTCTGTGGTGCTGCATATGCC